>NC_068279.1:500000-570000 GCF_025860055.1 Xyrauchen texanus | reverse complement strand
CGAGTTCAAACAGGTGCAGTTAATACAGGTAATGAGTGGAGAACAGGAGGGCTTCTTAAAGAAAAACGAACACATCTGTGAGAGCCGGAATTCTTACTGGTTGGTAGGTGATCAAATATTTATGTCATGCAATAAAATGCAAATTAATTATTTAAAAATCATACAATGTGATTTTCTGGATTTTAGTTTTAGATTCCGTCTCTCACAGTTGAAGTGCACCTATGATACAAATTACAGACCCCTACATGCTTCGTAAGTAGGAAAACCTGCAAAATCAGCAGTGTATCAAATTCTTGTTCTCCCCACTGTATAAAGCCCCCACAAAGGTAAAACAAAATGCCCCTGAAAATCAATTTTAGGGGGCAAAATCAGCCGCTCAGTCGAAATGTGAGTTTTTGACACTGTTTGTGTCTGAGATGTCCTTATTAATATAGGATTGAAGATGTGATGATTAATAATGCTTTTTGTCAAAGTTATTGACTCGTTCACACTGACAGAAAGGATCATATTTTAGATGATGAGATGCAAATGTTAAAGATAATGCTGCTTGTTAAAATTTCTTATTTGCATTAATCAAATTTTTAGGCTGAAAACTCACTTCATGAAAATAATAGAAACTCTTAAATATTCAGACATATTTCCAGGCTTGGTTTAGTTTTGAGCTCGTGTTGTACATGATAAAGTAACCGCACTTAAATAGGTCAAAAGTGTTGATGGTTGCTTTTAAAACAGGAAGTTGCTGTGGATCTCAGCTTCATTTCTTATTCATTTGATTATCAGTCATGCTTAAAGCTTAACTTTATAAATATATATATATATATATTAATTTTGATGCAAGGATTTGTATGCTTAACTAGTTAGCTCAGTTAGCTGTTGGATGATAGTAACACACGGGATAAATAAACGTAATAAAATGGACATCTTTGCACGTGCTGTACGGGGAGTAGTGCTAACATTAACATGCTGCATGAAGAAAGGAGGAATGGAACAACATTAATGTGAATAAATGATTTTAGCATTTTCATTTCGGACGAAATGTCCCTTTAAGAAGATCTAAAGAAGATTAGTTATTGTGTCATCATACTGTGGTGTAACATTTTGTCATTTGAGTTCTGGAAATGTAGCGCTGGAATGCTTTCATTGATTGAGTTACTGGTTTTGAATGTAACTGGTGCTGTCGTGTTAATGAGTGGGCGTGTTTTGGCACAGTGAACCTCGGCGCAAAACTGAAACGCTTTGAAGTGCACATATACAGCCTACATAGTGAGCCGTTGTTATGAATCTGTGGTTAAACCCAACAGAACTTCAGATGGAGGTGGAGGGCAAAGATAAGCTGCTGTTGTGCAGTCTGCGTTTGAATCTAAACAAGCGTTTAAAACTTCACTTAAAAGTCCAGAACCATTTGTAGTTTAGTTGGTTCTTCAGAAAACCACATGCATAATGGTGCTTTAAAGAACCTAGAAACCACATACCTGATCTGAAGAACCAATCGTGCAACATCAAGAATTTGAAAGGTGCACTCGGTGTGTTTACATTTACATTTACATTTATGCATTTGGCAGACGCTTTTATCCAAAGTGTCTTACAGTGCACTTATTACAGGGACAATCCCCCCGGAGCAACCTGGAGTTAAGTGCCTTACTCAAGGACACAATGGTGGTGGCCGTGGGGTTCGAACCAGCAACCTTCTGATTAACAGCCCTGATTAACAGCTCTGTGCTTTAGCCACTACGCCATGTGACTCTACCCTCCCTAGCAACTGGGCCAATTTGGTTACCCCATGTGACTCTACCCTCCCTAGCAACCGGGACAATTTGGTTGCTAAGGAGACCTGACAGGAGTCACTCAGCATGCTCTGGATTCAAACTCACGACTCCAGGTGTGATAGTCAGCATCAATACTTGCTGAGATACCCAGACCCCGGAAAATATGTCTAGGCGTAGTCAAGCGCCTGTCCGGAGAGAAAGTGGTAAGGGAGCGTGCGCCTGAGCTAACACCTGTTTCTAATTCCAGTAAGCATGGGGAGAGCAGCATAAAAGCAGACACACAACCAGCAGATGGGGAGAGAAAAAGTCCAGAAAGTCCAGAAAGTTATTATTGTGAATCTGAGGAGATTATTGCGTGCCCCTCACCTGCAGATGTTCAAATAGTCAGATAGTATCACCCCCAACTCACGCCATTCATTAAGTAGTTGTAGTTTAAGTAGTTCGTTGTTGGGGCGGGTCTAAGCAGTCACTCAAAACAAGCACAGAAATGTTTATAGCTCCACAGTAACACAGTGCTTACAGATCAAGAAACAGCCCATGAATGGCTTATAGTTGTGTCTGTATATTAGGCTGGGATAGAAGAAAGTATTTTAACACTGAGAAAGTTACTTCAGGTTTGACTGACTGAACAACATGAATGGAATTATCTGTCGGCTTCAAAGTAGGTGGAGTTCTAAGTCACTCCTACTCATGCCGTGGCAGTAAGAAGGTTTCCTGAGAGTTCGCCCTGGCGAGCTGTAATGAACTGAAAACAAACTCAAAAACACCTTCTTGTGTGCGGGTTACTTTTGTTCCAAATGACATCTCACACGTTCGTTCTTCGATTTATAGGAAGTATGCAGAGGCCTTTACCACAATGCTCGATTTGTAAAACGATACATTTTAACGCTTGTATTACAGACTCACCTACATTTATACACTTATTCTAAAGTGATTAGCTTGTGTGGCAGCTCACCTGAAGACCGAGGTTTGAGCGCAGCAAAACACTCAATGTGTTTTGACATGATTGCTTCAGAAAATGTGCTTTTCATGTCACATTTGCTTTCAGAACACAATCAGTTTGGTTTAGGTAAAGTTTTAGGCTAGGGAGGTACCATGGAGAGACTTAGCGCGTGTGGAAGCTTCACTTTATTCTGTGCAGCATCCACACACAACTCACCACGTGCCCCACTGAGAGCGAGAACCACATTATAGTGACCACGAGGAGGTTACCCCATGTGACTCTACCCTCCCTAGCAACCCGGCCAATTTGGTTACCCCATGTGACTCTACCCTCCCTAGCAACTAGTCCAATATTGGTTACCCCATGTGACTCTACCCTCCCTAGCAACTGGGCCAATTTGGTTACCCCATGTGACTCTACCCTCCCTAGCAACCGGGCCAATTGGGTTACACCATATGACTCTACCCTCCCTAGCAACTGAGCCAATTTGGTTACCCCATGTGACTCTACCCTCCCTAGCAACTGGGCCAATTTGGTTACCCCATGTGACTCTACCCTCCCTAGCAACCGGGCCAATTGGGTTACACCATGTGACTCTACCCTCCCTAGCAACTGGGTCAATTTGGTTACCCCATGTGACTCTACCCTCCCTAGCAACCGGGCCATTTGGGTTACACCATGTGACTCTACCCTCCCTAGCAACTGAGCCAATTTGGTTACCCCATGTGACTCTACCCTCCCTAGCAACTGAGCCAATTTGGTTACCCCATGTGACTCTACCCTCCCTAGCAACCGGGCCAATTGGGTTACACCATGTGACTCTACCCTCCCTAGCAACTGAGCCAATTTGGTTACCCCATGTGACTCTATCCTCCCTAGCAACTGAGCCAATTTAGGTACCCCATGTGACTCTACCCTCCCTAGCAACTGAGCCAATTTGGTTACCCCATGTGACTCTACCCTCCCTAGCAACTGAGCCAATTTGGGTACCCCATGTGACTCTACCCTCCCTAGCAACTGAGCCAATTTGGTTACCCCATGTGACTCTACCCTCCCTAGCAACTGAGCCAATTTGGTTACCCCATGTGACTCTACCCTCCCTAGCAACCAGGCCAATTTGGTTACCCCATGTGACTCTACCCTCCCTAGCAACCAGGCCAATTTGGTTACCCCATGTGACTCTACCCTCCCTAGCAACCAGGCCAATTTGGTTACCCCATGTGACTCTACCCTCCCTAGCAACTGGGTCAATTTGGTTACCCCATGTGACTCTACCCTCCCTAGCACCTGAGCCAATTTGGTTACCCCATGTGACTCTACCCTCCCTAGCAACCGGGCCAATTGGGTTACACCATGTGACTCTACCCTCCCTAGCAACTGAGCCAATTTGGTTACCCCATGTGACTCTATCCTCCCTAGCAACTGAGCCAATTTAGGTACCCCATGTGACTCTACCCTCCCTAGCAACTGAGCCAATTTGGTTACCCCATGTGACTCTACCCTCCCTAGCAACTGAGCCAATTTGGGTACCCCATGTGACTCTACCCTCCCTAGCAACTGAGCCAATTTGGTTACCCCATGTGACTCTACCCTCCCTAGCAACTGAGCCAATTTGGTTACCCCATGTGACTCTACCCTCCCTAGCAACCAGGCCAATTTGGTTACCCCATGTGACTCTACCCTCCCTAGCAACCAGGCCAATTTGGTTACCCCATGTGACTCTACCCTCCCTAGCAACCAGGCCAATTTGGTTACCCCATGTGACTCTACCCTCCCTAGCAACTGGGTCAATTTGGTTACCCCATGTGACTCTACCCTCCCTAGCAACCAGGCCAATTTGGTTACCCCATGTGACTCTACCCTCCCTAGCAACCAGGCCAATTTGGTTACCCCATGTGACTCTATCCTCCCTAGCAACTGAGCCAATTTAGGTACCCCATGTGACTCTACCCTCCCTAGCAACTGAGCCAATTTGGTTACCCCATGTGACTCTACCCTCCCTAGCAACTGAGCCAATTTGGGTACCCCATGTGACTCTACCCTCCCTAGCAACTGAGCCAATTTGGTTACCCCATGTGACTCTACCCTCCCTAGCAACTGAGCCAATTTGGTTACCCCATGTGACTCTACCCTCCCTAGCAACCAGGCCAATTTGGTTACCCCATGTGACTCTACCCTCCCTAGCAACCAGGCCAATTTGGTTACCCCATGTGACTCTACCCTCCCTAGCAACCAGGCCAATTTGGTTACCCCATGTGACTCTACCCTCCCTAGCAACTGGGTGAATTTGGTTACCCCATGTGACTCTACCCTCCCTAGCAACCAGGCCAATTTGGTTACCCCATGTGACTCATTAAAACCTCCATCTTATACACTATAAAATACAATAGCCCCATAAATTTAACTTATTTTTTATCTTTAACACCAATTGACAAGTTTTGGATGTTGAACTCAAGTTTTTTTTTAAATCTGAGTTAAAGTATTTAATTGTCTAGAGTACTTGTGAGTTTTGTCTGGGTTTTCAATGTTCATTTAACTCATGTCTGTAAGTTATATGTTGAAAAGGGGAGGTGCTGAGTTCCTGTTCGGTAACACAAAGGCTGTGAGGAGGTGAGTTGGTATATTTTTCATTTGTGTAGATCAAATGTAATAATGTTGCCACTTTCTTGCTTGGTGAAAATTTCAGCACATTGACCCGCTCTGCCAATGTGACCGCAACTGTTGTGTAAAACACTGGACAAACCTGAATATTATTTAGATGAAATGAATGTTTTTACACCAGTCTTTGTTAGATATTGTCCTACTAGGAATGAATTCCCGAGCCAATGTAAAAGCATGTGTAACATTGATCTTGTTCAAAGAAATGTTATATTTTTGAGCAGATAAGTTGTAAGTTAATTCAGTGTAAATCAGGAATCTGGGAAACTTGCCGTTATTAGTCAAGATGAGAAATACATTTAAGAAACATTTTAAAAACATTAGTGCCCTCAACTTAAAATGGCAATCGATATGAATATAGTTTGTTATCTTAACTTGAAAATGTCATTTGAAATAGTGAGGAATTGTACGTTTATTTGACAAGATGAAGTGAGTTTTCTTGAATTGATAATGTAACAATGTAAGTTGTTTTAACAAATGATTATTAGTTAAACAACTTGTAAAATGTAACTATTTGAGTTGAAAAAATGTTGTGTTCAAGATGAGTTTTTAAGGAAGTAGGGGAACTTTCGTTCTCTGTCTGTCAGTCACTGGACATTGTGTCGATGTAGTGACTTTAGGGATTCGATCTTGGAAATATGCATTCTTCTTCACTATTACATCCTGTACAGATAAAAAGGACTCACAGCTAGTTTTTGGCGACCTCTCCTGGACATAAATAGAGCGCACACATACCTAAAACATTTACAGCTTTGGCCACTGGGGGCAGTGTTTTAAATGTTGGTAAGCGTATACCGATTTTTGCAAAAGAATTCAACCTAATTGTTTTTTTTATTTCACTGTGAGATCAGGCTGGTTACACCATGGAAAACATTTGACTGTCCCAACTTTTTTGGAGCGTGTTGCAATCATCTGATTTAAAATGAGTACATATATATATATATATATATATATACAAACAATTACATTCACAAGGTGAAACATGCAATAATGTGTTGTTGTACTGCTTTCAATAGAGCACAGAGTGAATATAATTTACTAAATTCTTTGGTTTACTTTAAGGATTTTCCAGAATGTCCCAACTTTTTGGGAATTAGGGTTGAAGTACAACTTATACTCACCTAAAGGATTATTAGGAACACCATACTAATACTGTGTTTGACCCCCTTTCGCCTTCAGAACTGCCTTAATTCTACGTGGCATTGATTCAACAAGGTGCTGAAAGCATTCTTTAGAAATGTTGGCCCATATTGATAGGATAGCATCTTGCAGTTGATGGAGATTTGTGGGATGCACATCCAGGGCACGAAGCTCCCGTTCCACCACATCCCAAAGATGCTCTATTGGGTTGAGATCTGGTGACTGTGGGGGCCATTTTAGTACAGTGAACTCATTGTCATGTTCAAGAAACCAATTTGAAATGATTCGAGCTTTGTGACATGGTGCATTATCCTGCTGGAAGTAGCCATCAGAGGATGGGTACATGGTGGCCATAAAGGGATGGACATGGTCAGAAACAATGCTCAGGTAGGCCGTGGCATTTAAACGATGCCCACTTGGCACTAAGGGGCCTAAAGTGTGCCAAGAAAACATCCCCCACACCATTATACCACCACCACCAGCCTGCACAGTGGTAACAAGGCATGATGGATCCATGTTCTCATTCTGTTTACGCCAAATTCTGACTCTACCATCTGAATGTCTCAACAGAAATCGAGACTCATCAGACCAGGCAACATTTTTCCAGTCTTCAACTGTCCAATTTTGGTGAGCTCTTGCAAATTGTAGCCTCTTTTTCCTATTTGTAGTGGAGATGAGTGGTACCTGGTGGGGTCTTCTGCTGTTGTAGCCCATCCGCCTCAAGGTTGTGCGTGTTGTGGCTTCACAAATGCTTTGCTGCATACCTCGGTTGTAACGAGTGGTTATTTCAGGCAAAGTTGCTCTTCTATCAGCTTGAATCAGTCGGCCCATTCTCCTCTGACCTCTAGCATCAACAAGGCATTTTCACCCACAGGACTGCCGCGATACTGGATGTTTTTCCTTTTCACACCATTCTTTGTAAACCCTAGAAATGGTTGTGCGTGAAAATCCCAGTAACTGAGCAGATTGTGAAATACTCAGATCGGCCCGTCTGGCACCAACAACCATGCCACGCTCAGAATTGCTTAAATCACCTTTCTTTCCCATTCTGACATTCAGTTTGGAGTTCAGGAGATTGTCTTGACCAGGACCACACCCCTAAATGCATTGAAGCAACTGCCATGTGATTGGTTGATTAGATAATTGCATTAATGAGAAATTGAACAGGTGTTCCTAATAATCCTTTAGGTGAGTGTATTTGTCCTACATTAATTCCTGCATAGTTACATATTAATGAAGGAACAGTTTTATTACTCTTACACCGTGTCCTAACTACACGCGACACGATAAAATTCCAGCGATAGCAAGTGTGTCTGTCCACACCAGACGCGACGCGACTGTGAGACGCCACACGTCAATCAAAAATCACAGCCATTCAGAACAGCGTGTGGGCGGAGTCTCTCTGTGAAAGCGCACTGCTGGCCCGCACTCGCATTGGAAATGGTGTGCACAGCTCGGACTACTGTCATTGTGACTCCCCACCCTGCCTGTATTTCAGTAGATTGTCTGGAATGACACCCCTGGATACAGGGACACAAATCGTCATGCCTATTCACTCTACTTTACATTGAAAATGAAGCAGAATTTGTTTTACACAGGTTGATGCGTCTTTAGTAGCCTACTATAGCTAAATGCTACATTCATTCATTCATTCGCTGTAGATGAAAGTCTAAACTTAACTTACCATGTGTATTCAATGCTTCAGCTATACTTCTCCAGACGGAATCCTTTTTCCTGATGTCTTTGTGGAATTTGTGGGATTTATCGTAGAGAATTGAATGCCTTTAAACTTCGACAATCAGTTCCTCGTCGTCCATGTTTGATGATTAAATATTCATGACACGCAGAACTTCCATCCAATGAGATCTCTGTGTGGGCGGATCTGTCAGCCGCGACGTCGCAGAAATAGGAACCGTTTCTAAATTAGAAACTTCGCGTTTTGCGTCGCGTGTAGTTAGGACACGGTGTAAGTCTGTAGGTTTGTGCTGATGTTAAACAGTTATAATGTTGACTTTTCTCGTTTAGCCTGGTGTTTCTTTTCTTAGCATATTAGCCAGGCCGATGAAACATTCCTATAAAATGCACTGCATGGCCAAAAGTATGTGCACCCCCATATGTGCTTGTTGAACATTTCATAAAAAAATGTAAACAATTATTAAGCAGTCCTGATCTGTCAAATGGAGTATGTTTGGCACTTTGAAAAGCGCACAATACTGCAACGATGCATAATGGATGAATGGGGGGAAATTCTTCTTGCTAAACTTAACAAACTTGTGTCTTCAGTGTTCAAATGCTTAATAAGTGTTATAAGAAGAAATGTTGATGTTACACCAACATGAACATACAGGAAGTCGTCATGCTGTTTCCGAGACTTCCGGTACCCTTGGATCGGCGACAGTATGCCTAATCACTGACTTGCAACATTTCACACCAGACATTTTTGTATCAGTTTTAATGTGTTTAACTTCTCATGTGGCTCAACCGGCAGCATGCAGCACGTGAGACCGGGTTCATATCCACATTGAAACCAGGAAGTAATCGCGTTTGCTTAATCTGTGATGAGCGCAAATCAGAGGTTGCATTTTTACTCCACTGATATTTAGGTTTAGGTTTGTGGAGTAGAGCCAATAAAATATGCATTCCTCTTCACTGTATCACATCCTGTACAGCTGAAAAGAACTCGCTTCACAGTTAGTTGATGGCGCCCTCTCCTGGATATAAATGAACTTACACATGCCTATATCAGCGTTTTAAATTTCTTTAACATAGACCCATTTCTGCTAAAGATGATGACTTACTTTTTTATTTCACTTCATTGTATTATATATATATATATATATATATATATATATATATATATATATATATATATATATATATATATATATATATATTAAACAATTAAATTCACAAGGTAAAACATGCATTTTCCACAATGTCCCAACTTTTGGGGGATGGGGGTTGGGGGGGGGGGGTATATTTGTCCTACATTAATTCCTGCATAGTTACATATTAATGAAGGAACAGTTTTATTACTCTTAGTCTGTAGGTTTGTGCTGATGTTAAACAGTTATAATGTTGACTTTTCTCATTTAGCCTGGTGTTTCTTTGGTTTGTGGGGTGACATTTCTTAGCATATTAGCATACATGAATTTCATAATATTTTGCCCTGACTAGCTCTGAAATGATACAAATGTTTCTATTACTTTATAGATGAGTGCATCCAAACCCCAGAAAAGGTAATCCTGCTTAGATGGTCAGAATATTGGATTCGATGTCTCTCTCTCTCTCTCTCTTTATTTATATCAATGAATAATCTCAGTAATTATGAGAATGACTGTTCAAAATTAAATGTATTATAAATGATGTGTATAAAAATAATCAAGTTACACTGCAGCACTTGAATGTCTGTGTATGACTCCTGCAGCAGTTCGGTGAGAATCAGACAGCTCTCTGAATAAGAACGAGGAAGAGTTTGTAAAGAGAAGGAAAGACATCGTTCTAAAATGCCTTGAGACGCTCGATATAAAGTGTAGTCAGGTAAAACCTCCAGAAAACCTTTTGCTATACCTTTTGGAGTGGTGGTGGCGTAGTGGGCTAAAGCACATAACTGGTAATCAGGAGGTTGCTGGTTTGATCCCCACAGTCACCACCATTGTGTCCTTGAGTAAGACACTTAACTCCAGGTTGCTCCGGGGGGATTGTCCCTGTAATAAGTGCTCTGTATAATACATTGGTACTCAGAAGGTTGCTGGTTTGATCCCCACAGTCACCACCATTGTGTCCTTGAGTAAGACACTTAACTCCAGGTTGCTCCGGGGGGATTGTCCCTGTAATAAGTGCTCTGTATAATACATTGGTACTCAGAAGGTTGCTGGTTTGATCCCCACAGTCACCACCATTGTGTCCTTGAGTAAGACACTTAACTCCAGGTTGCTCCGGGGGGATTGTCCCTGTAATAAGTGCACTGTAAGTCACTTTGGATAAAAGCATCTGCCAAATGCATAAATGTAAATATAAATGTTACTTCTGTCTGTCTACACTTCCTTGAAATGACCTAAAAGTTTTGTTGTAGAAAAGGAACACCAGAAGTTTCCCAGAACAATGATGTCATCAGGGCTGATTGTGTTTGAGTGTATAAGAGCTGTGATATTTGGGTTTCATGAGCAGGTGCCAAATATTGCACTATTGGGTTCTGGAGGAGGAGAACGAGCCATGGTGGGTTTACTGGGATCCCTGGATCAACTCGGTAAAGCAGGTCTTCTGGACTGTTTCCTCTATCTGTGTGGAGTCTCTGGATCTACATGGTACTGATCCAAACAAAAACACACACGGATGGTCTGGGGCCGTATGAATAAAACTTCTCAGACAAGCTCTAAATAACAGTGTAAAGCTTTGAATTAAATGCCAAAACATTCCTAGCATAAAATAGATTTTTATGAAGACACTAAAGGTAACTTTCAACAAAGTCTAAACCTGATTTGTAAGAGCTGACTGAGATGACACTAAAGTGAAGGACTACATTGATGTCTACCCAAAATAGCCAATAGTGAGCCTGCAAGGGTATAAGGTCATGACACCATTCATTCAGACATTAAAAACACATTTAAATGATATCAAATAAACCAAACTCTTTGTTATAATCCCATTACTGTTTCCACATTAGTACTCAAACATGGTTGAATTTACAAGGTAACACACTCGATGAAGAAGGTCTATTTGAAGTAACAAGTGCTGTTGGGAAACAATGATAACTGCACGACTTTGAGTTTATAATATTTACTGATAATAAATCAAATGTAAGTTATGAGCTGGTGTTAAACATCTCTCAAGTGCATAAATCTGTATACTATACTATAAGCTTCTATAAAACATTTATTAAAGTGTTTGGGTTGGGCTGTTTTATATTGTGCATTACGGTGTCTAAGCAAACATAAGCCAATGTACGTTTACTAGAACCAAACTTTATGTGAGAATATCCATGAGCTCATGTTGGAATGTCAGAAATGAGATGAACTCTAAGAGGGATTTTCTTTCTATCAAGGTGCATGGCGTCCTTATACCAAGAACCGGACTGGACCAGCAATCTGGAGGCAGTGAAACAAGAAATCGTGCAGAGACTCAGTGGTGACGGAGTGAGCTGGAGTGAAGCATTTTCCAAACTGAAGAAATATTACTATGAGAAAGACATCTTCAGTTTGACAGATGTTTGGGCAGTGATGGTCGTCACTTCATATGTGAAAGAGGTCTGTATGTATGTCTGTATTCATAATAAAAATGTAGTTTTAGTTTTATGATTTTATGCTGGTAAAAGTGGTCGCACACAGTCTTACAGTTTTTTTACAATCGCTATGACAATTTTTTCAATACTTTTAACAAATGTCCTAAACTCTTAACGCACCAACACACCTACAACACACAATTGGCAAAACATTTAATTTCATGCTCATTGTAAACTAAAGTCCAACTCTAGTTTTCAAAATACAATAATACACTAACAACAATACACTATGTCTACCAAAACACTGCAAACATGTCTCAAAATCAAATCATTTTTCAAAACACTAACATGTGTTCTCGTCCAACAGGAAGATTTAGTCAATCACAATGTCATAAAAACACTAACATCAGATGGAATTACAGAAACTGCATTATTATATATGTGTCAGGTCTTATACAACAGACAGTATATTGTATTGATCAGCGATTGTGTTTTGCTCTGCAGTTTCTTTTGAAGCCTCTCTACATTTGTGTTTTGTTGGGTTTAGGTCTTTTTTTTTAGGCAGAAATTCAATAAAAAAAGACGAATTGGTGACAGAGTTCTTTGATGCGCTCACCATTCCTTTCAAAAGGAACTTTGTATAATTGTTTCATTTGGACTCTGTGTTTAGCTAGAGTCCGAGAAATGCCCTTGCCCTTGTCCCACTCCTCTCCCTTGTCCTTGTCCCACTCCTCTCCCTTGTCCTTGTCCCACTTCTCTCCCTTGTCCTTGTCCCACTCCTCTCCCTTGCCCTTGTCCCACTCCTCTCCCTCGCCCCACTCGTCTCCCTTGTCCTTGTCCCACTCCTCTCCCTTGTCCTTGTCCCACTCCTCTCCCTTGCCCTTGTCCCACTCCTCTCCCTCGCCCCACTCGTCTCCCTTGTCCTTGTCCCACTCCTCTCCCTTGCCCTTGTCCCACTCCTCTCCCTCGCCCCACCCGTCTCCCTTATCCTTGTCCCACTCCTCTCCCTTGTCCTTGTTCCACTCCTCTCCCTTGCCCTTGTCCCACACCTCTCCCTTGCCCTTGTCCCACTCCTCTCCCTTGCCCTTGTCCCACTCTTCTCCCTTGTCCTTGTCCCACTCCTCTCCCTTGCCCTTGTCCCACTCCTCTCCCTTGCCCTTGTCCTTGTCCCAATCCTCTCCCTTGTCCCACTCCTCTCCCTTGCCCTCGTCCCACTCCTCTCCCTTGCCCTTGTCCCACTCCTCTCCCTTGCCCTTGTCCCACTCCTCTCCCTTGCCCTCGTCCCACTCCTCTCCCTTGTCCTTGTCCCACTCCTCTCCCTTGCCCTTGCCCTTGTCCCACTCCTCTCCCTTGTCCTTGTCCCACTCCTCTCCCTTGTCCTTGTCCCACTCCTCTCCCTTGCCCTTGTCCTTGTCCCACTCCTCTCCCTTGCCCTTGTCCCACTCCTCTCCCTTCTCCTTGTCCCACTCCTCTCCCTTGTCCTTGTCCCATTTCTCTCCCTTGCCCTTGTCCCACTCCTCTCCCTTGCCCTTGTCCCACTCCTCTCCCTTGTCCTTGTCCCACTCCTCTCCCTTGTCCTTGTCCCACTCCTCTCCCTTGCCCTTGTCCCACTCCTCTCCCTTGCCCTTGTCCCACTCCTCTCCCTCACCCCACTCGTCTCCCTTGTCCTTGTCCCACTCGTCTCCCTTGTCCTTGTCCCACTCCTCTCCCTTGCCCTTGTCCCACTCCTCTCCCTCGCCCCACTCGTCTCCCTTGTCCTTGTCCCACTCCTCTCCCTTGCCCTTGTCCCACTCCTCTCCCTTGCCCCACCCGTCTCCCTTGTCCTTGTCCCACTCCTCTCCCTTGTCCTTGTTCCACTCCTCTCCGTTGCCCTTGTCCTTGTCCCACACCTCTCCTTTGCCCTTGTCCCACTCCTCTCCCTTGCCCTTGTCCCACTCTTCTCCCTTGTCCTTGTCCCACTCCTCTCCCTTGCCCTTGTCCCACTCCTCTCCCTGCCCTTGTCCTTGTCCCAATCCTCTCCCTTGTCCTTGTCCCACTCCTCTCCCTTGCCCTTGTCCATGTCCCACTCCTCTCCCTTGCCCTTGTCCATGTCCCACTCCTCTCCCTTGCCCTTGTCCCACTCCTCTCCCTTGCCCTTGTCCCACTCCTCTCCCTTGCCCTCGTCCCACTCCTCTCCCTTGTCCTTGTCCCACTCCTCTCCCTTGCCCTTGTCCCACTCCTCTCCCTTGTCCTTGTCCCACTCCTCTCCCTTGTCCTTGTCCCACTCCTCTCCCTTGCCCTTGTCCTTGTCCCACTCCTCTCCCTTGCCCTTGTCCCACTCCTCTCTCTTGTCCTTGTCCCACTCCTCTCCCTTGTCCTTGTCCCACTCCTCTCCCTTGCCCTTGTCCCACTCCTCTCCCTTGTCCTTGTCCCACTCCTCCACCTTGTCCTTGTCCCACTTCTCTCCCTTGTCCTTGTCCCACTCCTCTCCCTTGTCCTTGTCCCACTCCTCTCCCTTGCCCTTGTCCTTGTCCCACTCCTCTCCCTTGCCCTTGTCCCACTCCTCTCCCTTGTCCTGGTATACGTCTTGCTCTACCTAGTGCAGACATTTATGCTTTGCCCAAAAGGTCCTCTTTTACATTATACCATATGGTCATGCGATTGAAAGAACCTCAACACCTGAGTGTGTTTCCTAGATGGGAATCAGCTGTGATTTATATATTTGCATAATTCAATCAGCTCAGTAACAATAGAATAAAATACAGGAGATATATTTGTGTTTCAGTTCACAATATAAACAGCTGTTTACCTTGACTTTAGCCCGTAAGGTTAGGTTTAGAACATGGTGTTATCTGTTCTGACATACAGTGTTAAAGCATTGGGAAATTTGGCAGTAAAAATCCATTGTTTTGGTCTTGTTTGCGCTTGTGTGTAAAAGAAGTTCAAGCATTTTAAATTTGTGTTAATTGTATGCATTTTGTGTTAAAGCAACAAGAAATGTGTTAATAGTATAGCTTACACAGACGGATGTAGTGCTAACTGTGTTAAAAGTATTGAAAAATCTGTCATAGCAATCGTAAAAAACTGTAAAAGGTGTGTTGTATTTTTTTATTAGATTATTGATTTTGGGCCTCAAAATAACCCCCCTAGTTATTGATGAACTGATCGTAATTACATAATTAAATATTTTAAATATTAAATTCAGTATAACCAACAACCTACTGCTGAAATGAATTTAAATTTAAAAGGTATCAAAACTCGAACTGGTGAAAATGACTCAAAAGAAACGATCACACTTCTTTTTCTCCAGTAGAAAGAGAACATTACTGAGAGCATGTCGAGTTTCATCACTTGAACTTGTTTGGGATTGAAAGCGTTTAGTGTGTAACAATTGTCTTTGGTTTTCTCTTCAGATAGACGAACACACACTCTCAGAGAGGAGCGACCAGAAGAGTAAAGACCCGTATCCCATCTACACAGTGATCGACAAGCGATGCAAACAGTACCATGAAGCAGGTCTGTGTGTGTGTGTGTGGAGAGAGTGTGTGTGTGAGAGAGAGAGTGTGTGTGTGTGAGAGAGAGAGTGTGTGTGTGTGTGAGAGAGAGAGTGTGTGTGTGTGTGAGAGAGAGAGTGTGTGTGTGTGAGAGAGTGTGTGTGTGAGAGAGAGAGTGTGTGTGTGTGAGTGAGAGAGTGTGTGTGTGTGTGAGAGAGAGAGTGTGTGTGTGTGAGAGAGAACATTGTAACATTGTCCATCATGTCCTCTTGCGGTATGGGACATCTGCACGGGGCACAAACATGCAAGCTATTCTATAAATTAGAGGACACAATCAGTCATGGTATATATGTTCATAAATGATGCACATGTTTCAGATCAGATTACACTTTCTGTTTTTGGCATTGGCAAAATAAATGTGATAAACTTCCTCCTTGTGTTCTTTTGTAGCTCTGTGTGGCAGCGCTCTTGCTGATGGAGATGAGATTTTGAAATTCCTTTGGGAAAAGATAAAAGGTAGCACTAGTGTCTCCGTCCCATTTGTTCTGAGGATTGTTTTCTGTTAGAATGCAAAAGTAATTAATTATCGTGTGAATTTATTTGTACCCCCTACACACACAGGTTTCTTTTCCCCTGTCAAATCTACAAATGTGTTTGCGGAAATGCAGAAAGGTAAAACATTTTTTATAGTTTTTCTATATTGACAAATTAAACACATGTAATAGTTCATTCATACATTTTTAATGGCTAAGCAAGCAATCTGTTCGAGGTTGCTGCTGACAAAATAAATGTTTTACACTGGCAAGATGAAAAAGCTCTCTTAATCTTTCACAGTTTTACACAATTTCAACCCATCTGTCCGTCAAGACAGTTGTACACATTATGGCTCAGATGCATCACATGTATTGTAATGCTTTACAACAGAAAACAACACTTTTTTTATTAACAATTTTGTATTGATTCCAAATACAAAGGCAAACAACACAGGAATACACGGAATCAACTTTTAACAATTATGTGCCCCCCAATCCCACCCCCACCCAACATACATCCCAGTGGTCAAACATTAAATAACAACAAACACACGTATAAACTAACAGTCCAAAGAAAATACTAGATGACATAACAAAAACATATACAAATATAGCAATTAACAGGTTCAAGCCTTTTAAGAAGTATGCAAAAAAGGAATGTATGTATGTATTTATATATATATATATGTACTTTGCAAGTTGCTGAATTTGCAAACTGGTGTTAAATATGACTGATGTCTTGTGTTCAAAGATCCTGAAACAGGATAATAGTTATGGTGGTCAGTTATTAACGTTTTTTAGTTGTAGCGCCCTCTATAGGCAAAACGTTTTGCAACTTTGTGTGCATCCTCAGAATGTCCTCTTGTATATGTTTATCAAGTTTTGTAACATTTGGCCTTTTCCTTTGGTAGATATTGGTCAATACGTACAACATGTACGACGCCTGACAATTCATTGGCTTATATCTTCGTACCGCTTTAGGCGAATTAAAATTCCTTTGATATCTTTTTGTCAAGAGGTTTTATAGTAGACACACACCAATTTTAGTGTGAATCGGACATAAGGCCTAGGAGGAGTTTGAAAAAGTAGCTTTTTTAGAAAATTAGAATAGTGGAAAGATTTTATAAAATGCCATAAAAAGAATACATTTTGTAGGTCTTGGTACAAGGAATTGAGGATAAAAGAATTTTGAGATTATTCAACTCGGTTGCGGAGTTATGGTGAAAATGTAAATGTCCTTGTTATAGCGCCACCTTGTGGCTGATTTTCATAAAACTTGGTTCACAGCATCATTCTAACACTGTCTACAAATATCTCAAGTTTCATAATGGTCGGCCATTCAGATTTGATATTATTAGCTGCTGAAAATTGATTGGCTGCTGGCGGCCATGTTTTTTTATTTGTCCAACTGATATTGTAGTATATGTTAGCCTTTGGCCGCTACAAGAGGCATACCAATTTTCAACTTCATTGATCATACGGTTGTGGAGTTTTTAGTTGTAGTGCCCCCTATGGGAGAAACTTTTTGCAACATTGCGTGCATCCTCAGAATGTCCTTTTGTCTATGTTTATCAAGTTTCGTAAAATTTGACCTTTTCATTTGGTAGATATTGGTCAATACGTACAACATGGACGATGCCTGACAATTCGTTGGCTTATATATTCGTAACGCTTTGACTAATCAAAATTCCTTTGATAACATTTTTGTCAGGAGGTTTCATAGTAGACACATGCCGTTTTAGTGTGAATTGGACATACGGCATAGGAGGAGTTCGAAAAAGTAGGTTTTTCAAATTATGTAAATTAGCGTGAACATTTTTATGATGCAAATTAAATTGTAGATATACGTTTTGTTTGTCTTGAGCCAAGGAATCCAACGATGTAAGTTACTTGAGTGTGCGACAAACGGTTTAGGATTTATGGGCCAAAGAGTAAACATGAACACTATAGCGCCACCTTTAGGCCGATCAGGCAGAAACTTTGATATGCTGGGGGACGACCTTCCCTCAAAGATTCAGCTCTCTATGACTTATGGTTTGGTCTGCACAATCAGTTTTAAGGCAGAATAATTAACATAATAATAAATATAGCTGCAAGCAGCGATACGGGTTCAAGCCAATAATTGGCACCATGAGCAGCAAAAGAAGCATTGTGACGTGATTTCGGTTAGAGTCCGATGGACAGTGTATGAGGAGTCAGAAAAAAATTATTTTTAGGTCGGGGGTTCAAGCGCCAGCACCACCAAGATGCCACTGTTGGGCCCTTGTGCAAGGCACTTAACTCCAGGTTGCTCCAGGTGGATTGACCTTGTAATAAGTGCACTGTAAGTCGCTTTGGATAAAAGCGTCTGCCAAATGCATAAATGTAAAATGTAAATGCATGATGGTTATCATGCAAGAAAGCGTTCAAGAGTTAAAAGCCAAAATAGCTATTTTTCTATCTCCATACCAGTAGGGGACAGTGTGCCAAAATGCTGCAGGTAACCTTAGGACTTAATGGTGATAACACGTGCAAAGTTTCATCACAATCCCTCAAAGAGTTACGGAGATACTGCCTCAAGTTCAATTTTATGCATTCTTTGTCAAATTCGTTAAAGCGCCATTGGAAAACGGTATGGTTTATCAAAATTCTGTGAATTAACTTTTTTTGTGCATGCCTCTAGATGATTCAGGCCAAGTTTCATGCAAATCGGACCAACGGCCTAGGACGAGTTAAAAAAAGTAGGTTTTTCAGAAAAAATAATACCTTAAAAATGTCAGGACAGAAAATGACGTCATAGGATGCATTCAAATTGACTTGAGCCATGGAATCAGAGGAAAAAATAATTTTGTTTCTAGGACTCATGGTTCAAAAGTTATTAACATAAACGTGAGTGCAAGTTTAAGCAGTTGTTGGGGCTAGAGGGTTTGAGGTAGAGATGCCAGATTTCCTGTGGTGACACATGCGACTGTCCTCTATCTGTGTTCCAAATTTCATAACTTTCCCACAAGCGGTTCTATGGGCTGCCATAGACTCAATAGTGGAATAAGCAGAATAATAATAATAAATATAGCTGCAAGCAGCGATGACGGGCCCAAGCACCAGGGGTCCATTTCCACTCTGTGGCTTTCAGAAAACAAAGCCACAACAAAAAAGAAACAGCAACAACTCAACATTAATGTAAACATGGACCCTAAACATACAATGTGTAATAGATATGACACCATTCCAGTTTGACTACAACTTCATGGAATCCACTGCCATGAAAACACTATTAAAGTGACACAATTCCTTCCACCAGTTGGTGGCACTACAGTTTAGGACGAGCTCCCACCCCTGACAGTTTGTAAAGCTGCATATCTCAGCAACAATATCCTGAGTAAAAAAGCATGAAAAAGTCAATTTCTCGCAACATCATATTGGAGGTTGACCGCACAGCCTGACGCATGCTACCTAGGTAAATACAAAATTGATGGCTAGGCTTAAATGGGAGAGGTTTTGGGGCCTGTGAATTGATGTCAGAGTACGAGGGATAAGAAAGATGGTGCTTTTAGACCAGAGGCATCAGAGTGTCAAATCGACCGGAAGTCATTAATTTTCTATGGCAGCCAGCGTCTCTCAGAGGAGAGAAGCATCACGGCGAGTCTTGGCGGTGTGGGCGTCAGAGGAAAGGGGCAACATTATGGTAATAAGCTGTGATGTGGTTCGGTGGCAAACTATTGGAATATAGAAGTGCTCCGCTGTCTGAAATTGTAGGTGTGCCAGGTGAGTTGATGAAGTAGATATTATGGTTTATATAATATTATATAATAATATATTATAAGATTTCATGAAGATATACCCTACTTGTGATTAGGGTTGCAACGGTATAAGATTTTCAAGGTATGATAACTGTCTCAGAAAATATCACGGTTTCACGGTATCACAGTATACTATATTACACAATTAGTATTATCAGTGAAAACAGAAGGGTTAATTTATTTATTTATTTTTGAGCAAACATTTTATTATAATTGAAACTTGAAACCATTTATTTTATTGAAGTATGTGTAAAAAAGTCTCCCTTTTGAAAATAAAATAAATAGAAAAAATAAGAAAGCAACCAGAATTATAATAAACATAATAATATACATGATAAAAAATAGCATGTAACTATAACATGTTATATAACTAAAGCATGTTAGTTTACATGTTAAATTAACTACGAAATGAAAAATAACATCAGCTGTGTGAGCTTTTGAAGTAATGTCCAATGATTATTACCTGTGTTCTAGGTGGCGCCGAAGAGCCCCTTTTGCAACCCCCCACCTGTAACTCTGCCACGCCCTAATGGCCAGCGACTCTGATGTGTGTGCAAACTTTCAAGAGTTTCCACGCATGTTATGTACCCCAAAAGTACTCAAAACCTTGAAAAGAAGAATTAATCCTTAGAAGAACAATAGGGCTCCATGCTTTCAGTGTTTGGGCCCTAATAATAAGAAAACTAACAGAAACAATAAGGGTCTTTTGCCCCTTCGGGGCTTTACCCCTAATAATATTAAAAATCCTTACAATTACAATAGGTTTCTAGCCCTTCGGGCTTGAACCCTAATTAACCAATATAAAAAAAGTGTTCCACATATAATTTTTAATAAAACTGGTCTCTCTCTCCACTGCTCCTCCCTGGCAACCTTCTAAGAAGGCCAAATAATTGCCCCCACTTCTTACCAAATGCTCCCAAACTGCCCAGCTATTTATGTGATATCTCTTCAAACACTGGCACTCTGCCCAGCTCAGTGCACCACTCATGAAATGAGGGCGCATCAGCCGACTTCCATCCCTTTAGCATTATCTGCCTGCCTATCATCACGCTGGTTAAGACCCATCTTTTAAATGTTTATTCATTATATTAATACCTGCCCCATCATGCAAAACACAAAGTCTGGGGCAAAATAAGATATGAGGGCCCAAGACCTCACAAAAAAATTCTAAGAAGGCCAAAACCAATCTTATTACAGGACCAAAAAACATGGGTTATGTCCTCATCCTTCAACTGGCATTGCCAGCAAGTAGGTGTGTCTTTAAGGCCAAGCCTATACAGTCAAGAGGGAGTCCAATAAAAATGATGCAGAATCTTAAATTGAATGAGGCATACCCTTGCAACCCTAGACACAGCCTTGAAATATTTTTAAAACTTACCCTATTCTCCATCTTCCAGTACTGAATTCAAGCCTCTCTCCCATAATGCTTTAAGAGATGTTAAAACCCATCCCCTAGACTCTGAATTAGCCAGGAATAGTACGCTGAAGACTTGTGACCCTTTCCAAAAGCAGCAAGCACCTTCTCAAGAGTGTCTACTGCTTTAGGGGGCTGCGTCCTACACCCAAAGATGGTGCAAAGTAGATGACACAGCTGTAAGTACCTGAAGAATTGAGATCTGTGAGTTCCAAACCGCTGTATAATATTTTCAAAAGATCTCAATGCTCCATTTTCATACAGGTTGCCCAGCATAGTAACACCTTTCTCAATCCATTCTGTCCAGCAGAAAGGGATATTGTTAATCCACAATTAAGGGTTTAACCAAATATTGCGGCAACGTTCTGGTAAATGTTCTTGGTAGAAAGACTTTGCAATGGCAAGAAAGGGGCAAGGACCTCCTGTTCAATAAAGAGCTGGGGAGGAGCTCTCTTAGGCGGAAGTGACCAATGTGTGAAATGTCTGAGACCAAAAGCATAATATTAACACTAAATCTTGGGGAAACCTAACACACCTTTGTCAATTGGCCTGTGTAACTTGTTAAAGTGCATCTGAGGATGTTTACATTCCAGATAAAAGATTTAGCAATACTATGAAATTGTTTAAAATAAAAGAGGGGAACTTCAATGGGGAGAGATTGTAGCAGGTAGTTGAATTTTGGAATATAATTCATTTTTATAACATTAAGCTACCCAATCATATATAAACGTAGTGAAGCCCACCTGTCCACATCGCACAAACTTTATTATTAAAGGGTCAAAATTAACTCAATTTCATGCATTTAGTGTGGACAAAATTAAATCAAATAAATTAGCTGGGAATAAAATGCCCAAATATGTAATGCCCTGTTTGGGCCACTGGAAGGCACCGGCTGGAATGCCGTTACTGGGCAGTACACTGTCAGAGCCAAAGCTTTGGGTTTAGACCAATTGACTCGAGGACTTAGAAAAGGAATTAATAATTCGATGGAGGCAAGGCATAGATCTAGTGGAGTAAGAGACAAATAATAAAATATCACCTGTGTAAAGCAAAAGCTTATGCACCACACCTCCCGCCATGATCCCTGGAAAATTATCCTCCTTTCTTATCACAGCTGCTAATGGTGCCAGGGCAATAATGGGGAAAGAGGGCAACCCTGCTGGTGCCCCTATCCAGAGTAAAATAATCAGAAATTAATCCATTCTATAAAGTTAATCCATCCAATAAAAATATATCCTGAATCCGTATATTTCCAAAATCTTATATCTGGTTCAGGGATATTGGACGATAACTCTTACACTCGCTTGCACCTTTGTCTTGTGTCATGGTCTTTAAGGTTTTCATATAAACTTCTAACAAAAATGGAGCCAGTTCTGTAGCATAAGATCTAAAAAACTCAATCAAGCTCAACCCCATCTGGCCCCAGAGCTTTGCCTGTAGTTAAGGCCTTAATTACCTCACCAAACTCCTCCCAAGGTTATCTCAGAATCAAGAGAATTGTTTTGCTCAGTCATCATTTTAAGAAGTTCTGATGGTTCCACAAAGTTTCTAATATCTTCATCAGTAGACGAAAACGTGGAACTATAGAGATTTTTTAAAAGCATTATTAATATCACTGGCTGAGGTAAATATTTCACAACAGCAGAATTCACTGAGAGAATGATAGAAAAAGGCTCTCTCTGTTTTATATATCTAGGCAGAAGCTTTCCTGCTTTGCCCCCAACTCAAATAAGACTGTCTATCCCTGAATAATCTATACTCACCTTTCAGGACAAAATAGTATTATATGACTTTAACACATGATTTGAAAAACTATATAATTTAACTCTTGTATTACAGATCCACCAACATATAGACCTACACACTGGATTTTAAACCATTGGTAGCTCATCTGATAGAATGTTGGACTTTAGATTGGACGATCACGGTTCAAGATCAGCCAAAGATGCATGAAAGTGAAACTGGTGTAGAAGTGGCCCGAAATTACATGATTGCTCCTGTAAATATGAGTTTGTTTGTTTTTAATTTCTAATTTGCATTTTAAAACATGATCAGTTAGGGTTATGTGTTGGTTAAGGATAACAATGTCTGTTTTGTTAAACTCTCATTTATCTATAAGACACTCTAGGTTAGGTTTAGGGAAGTTTTAGGTTGGACATTTCAATTAAAAACTGCAGCCAAACATTTAAGGAAGCGCGTAATTTCAGTTTTGCAAAAATTTTGCAATGCGCACGTATATTTCATGAGCCCAGTCTGTACAAAGAACAATTATTTGATAAATATATGCATGTGTGTTTGTTTGCTTCTGGTTGTGGGAAAACCAGAATCAGAAGATATAATAAATCTGACAGGAGAAAAAGCGCTTGCATTCAAGACATTCTGCAGTGTGTTCAAGTTTGTTTAATGTGTGTTTTCTTTGAAAGATCCAGGATCTCCACATGTGGACATTGGCTACCAGGTGCTCATGGATCTTGTGGACAAGAATCTGAGTGTTTTGAATGGCATCGACCCGTCTCCTTACGATAATGCCATGAGAGCAAACTTGGCAGGTAATGTTTCTGTGTGCTGTAATTCACATAAAGGAGACTCTATGGAGTGAGCTGTCACTCTCGTATGATTGGTTCATTCTTTAAAAGTGAAGACATAAACCTTAAAGTCTTGACTCCTAAACAGTTATTGAACATTTCCATTTGAATTGCCCTTGGTAGAAAAGATACAGTTTATTGAGTACCCATTAAGATATGAGGTAAGTTGTCACAGGGGCAATCTGTTTACTGACAGATTTGAGAAGAACACTTTTGTTTTGAAATATAAAACACTGCCTAAAGTAAAAAATAAAACAAAAACACAAATGAAAAATGATATGCTGCCAGATAAGATACTAAGAAATCCAAGCACAAACCTATTTTTGATGTTTCTACAAAAATAATGTACATATACTCTGCTTTTTACAGAACTTTCTGGAGGCAAATCTCAGCTCATTTTTATAATCGGAGCACCCAATCTCTCTGACAAAAACGCAGCAAAATGGTATATGAAGCAATACACAGAGGATGTATGCAACAATTTGAATGCATTGATCAGTTTCTGGCCATATGGTGAGTTGAACTGTCACTAACATGATATTTTCCAGTCAGATTAATAAACAATTTTTATTCAACAAAACATATTAATCTCTTAATAGCTGTAACTGAGATATGCTATTTACATTTACGCTGCATTTACATCGTGAAGGAATTTTATGAGATGACAACTCAGAGATTCTATACTCAAACTGAGAAATAATTTCTATTTTTCTATTCACCATTTTCCTGAATGCAGAAGTGTTCCAGTATTCATTAAGGAAGCCTGTTTCATCTTCCAGTCTCCAGTGTTCCCTATCTGTCACTCACTCGACATTGTGTCAAATTAGTTGACACTAGGGGTTCTCTCTTCAGAGCCCAGACATCTCTGATCTTTGAGAAAAGGCCTATGAGAATTGGCGTGTGGAATTTACATGCCCTCCCCCGGACATACGGGTATAAAAGGAGTGCCACTTACAAACACACACTCAGACTTCTTCGGAGCCGAGCGGACGTATTCACAGAACTGAAATCCTCCTGTTGGATCTAAGGTGCATTACAGTGGTTCTCCACCTCACACACTATGGTTGTGTTGAGCAACACCCCTGGGTGCTTTGACAGATGAGCAAGAGCTTCTTTATATATATATATCATGTCATGGCGCGGACTCTCGGGCATGGCGCGGACTCTCAGTGTAGCTGGGGCACTGTGTGCAACGGGCACTCATTTGCCGGCCCTTGGACCGGCCCATGACTGCATTGGCACATCAACTTCCTCGAGTTTCTGGCAGTACTTCTTGCCCTGAGGAGGCTATTGCCATTGATATGGGGCAAGCATGTCTTGGTCCGGATGGACAACACAGCCACGGTTGTGTACATCAACTGCCTAGGCGGCATACACTCTCGTTGAATGTCACAACTCGCCTGTGGCCTCTTACTTAGGAGTCATCAGCAGATCAAGTTGCTGCGAGGCACTCACATCACGGGCCACCTCAACAGCACAGCGGACACACTGTCAAGGCAGGTTACACTCAGGGGAGAGTGGAGGCTCCACCCTCAGGTGGTCCAGATGATCTGGAGTTGATTTGGCCAAGCACAGGTAGACCTGTTTGCTTCCCCAGAATCCTCCCACTGCCGGCTTTGGTACCCTCTGACCGAGGCTCCAATCAAGATGCCCTGGCACACAGCTGGCCCCAGGGGCTACGCAAATATGCATTCCCCCCCAGTGAGCCTACTTGCATAGACGTTGTGCAAGGTTAGGGAGGAAGAGGAGCAGATCCATTGAGTGGCCCCATATTGGCCCTCCCGGACTTGGTTCTTGGACCTTATTCTCCTCATGACATTCCCCTGAAGAAGGACCTTCTTTCTCAGGGACGAGGCACCATCTGGCACCCGTGACCAGACCTCTGGAATCTCCATGTCTGGCTCCTGGACGGGATGCAGAAGACTTAAGTGTCTAACAATCTGCAGTGGTAGACATGATCACTCAGGCCAAGGCCCACTCAATGAGGTGCCTCTATGGCCTGAAGTGGCATCTGTTCGCTAAGTGGTGTTCTTCCCGTGGCAAAGACCCCCAGAGATGTGCAGTAGGATCAGTGCTTTCCATCCTGCAAAAACGTTTGAGGGAGGGTTGTCCCCCTCCACCTTGAAAGTATATTTTTGCCGCTATAGCGGCGCATCACGATGCAGTGAACGGTAAGTATTTAGGGAAGCATGATTTGATCAGTTCCTGAGAGGTGTGAGGAGGTTAACAGCGGAAATGAAGCGCTGTCTGCAAACAGAGGATCGCTGACTGGGTCATTCTACCAGGGGTGTTGCGGCTTCTTGGGCATTGTCCCATGACTCCTCTCTAGCAGACATCCGTAGAGCTGTGGGCTGGGCAACACCTAACACATTTGCAAAGTTTTATAACCTCAGGGTTGAGCCAGTTTCATCCCATGTGTTATCAGGTGACACAAACAGGTAAATTCGGGTCAGCTGGCCCCACCTTGAGGTGAAGACGTGCGCTCTTTTCCTAGTTGCGTTTGCAAAAATGTGTTCCTCCTTAGCCCAGCAGCCGAAAAGTCTTTGGAGAGACTCGCCGCCACCCCAGTACGTGTCACATAGAGAGAACCCCTAGTGTCAACTCGTTCGATACAACATCTCGTTCCCTCCATCAGGGAACGGAGGTTACATCAGTAACCATGATATGTTCACTCGCCTCGGTGTATGTTCTTAGCCAATAATGTTATTTTCAGCATATTAAATTTGTAAAAATTGGCAAATAAAAAACATGTGACACTATAGTGTGAATACTTCACGTCGTGATGGCCGTTTTATTAAAGCGCCTGACCCATGCCTGACATGAAGCTATGAACTCAGATTAGTTACAGTAATATCATAAGCAAAACAAGTTATTATGACTGCCAACAACTGCACAAGTTGAGCCTGAACTAATTTTTACTCCAACTAAAATGATTGTTCTCTGTCTGGAATGCTCGTGTAACGGTAGCCAACTGGTAAGTAGTTGTGCAGTGTGTAAAATCTCATCCACCTGGCCTCAAGAGGTGCACTAGCAACTGATGCTGGGGGCTGTAGCCTTTAGCCTCCTCATTAGCGCCCACCTCCCATGTCAGAGACCCTGGTTTAAATCCCGCTTAGAGCGTGTTGAGCAGGACTGGTGACAGTTGTGCCTTGACCCAGATGGGAGTGAGGTTTAGAAGGGTGAGTGTAACGGTATCCAGCTGGTAGGTAGCAGTGCAGTGTGTAAAATCTCACCCCCCTGGCCTCAAGAGGCACACTAGTGACTGATGCTAGGGGCTGTAGGCTTTAGCCTGCTCTTTAGCATGACGGCCTCCCATGCCGGAGACCCCGGTTCGAATCCCGCTCGGAACGGGTCGAGCAGTACTGGTTACACTCGTATGCGTAGTTTTTACATGACTTCTTATGGAGACCAGAACCAGAAAACAGTCCAGTGACACCCTGATAAAAAGACCAACTTAACCAGCACACAAAACACAACATAAACTGGTGACCAAAACTGGATCATGATTCTAAGAACCATTAAAGAACCTTCATTTTGCATGTATTTGGTTTTGTTTCTGTTTTTCTAAACAGATTGTTTCATGAGCATTTGTAAATGCATGGCTGGGTCGATCTGGGGCAGGAAATACAACTTTCTCTACAACACCACAGGTGAGAATGGACCTGACAATAACTAGCAATTCTGTGTAAATAATAAAGATACTCAGTGAGGTTTATTACTCATGCTATTCCACATTAATACTCTGTCAGATGGATCAGTGCCTTCTGTTCTGCAGACAAGTGAGATGAGAGACTATGAGGATGCTGGACTGTTGCTCAACTCACCGTTCATCTCAGTGTTGAGAAAAGAGAGAGAGATTGATCTCATTATTTCTCTGGATTTCAGCGATGGTGATCCTTTCCTGGTATTGTACACATAATCTCATAAAAGCTCATTTACATTACATTTACATTACATTAATGCATTTGGCAGACGCTTTTATCCAAAGCGACTTACAGAGCACTTATTACAGGGACAATCCCCCCGGAGCAACCTGGAGTTAAGTGTCTTACTCAAGGACACAATGGTGGTGACTGTGGGGATCAAACCAGCAACCTTCTGAGTACCAATGTATTATACAGTGCACTTATTACAGGGACAATCCCCCCGGAGCATCCTGGAATTAAGTGCCTTACTCAAGGACACAATGGTGGTGACTGTGGGGATCAAACCAGCAACCTTCTGAGTACCAATGTATTATACAGAGCACTTATTACAGGGACAATCCCCCCGGAGCAACCTGGAGTTAAGTGTCTTACTCAAGGACACAATGGTGGTGACTGTGGGGTTCGAACCAGCAACCTTCTGAGTACCAATGTATTATACAGAGCACTTATTACAGGGACAATCCCCCCGGAACAACCTGGAGTTAAGTGTCTTACTCAAGGACACAATGGTGGTGACTGTGGGGTTCGAACCAGCAACCTTCTGAGTACCAATGTATTATACAGAGCACTTATTACAGGGACAATCCCCGAACAACCTGGAGTTAAGTGTCTTACTCAAGGACACAATGGTGGTGACTGTGGGGTTCGAACCAGCAACCTTCTGAGTACCAATGTATTATACAGAGCACTTATTACAGGGACAATCCCCCCGGAGCAACCTGGAGTTAAGTGTCTTACTCAAGGACACAATGGTGGTGACTGTGGGGTTCGAACCAGCAACCTTCTGAGTACCAATGTATTATACAGAGCAATTATTACAGGGACAATCCCCCCGGAGCAACCTGGAGTTAAGTGCCTTACTCATGGACACAATGGTGGTGACTGTGGGGATCGAACCAGCAACCTTCTGAGTACCAATGTATTATACAGAGCACTTATTACAGGGACAATCCCCCCGGAGCAACCTGGAGTTAAGTGTCTTACTCAAGGACACAATGGTGGTGACTGTGGGGATCAAACCAGCAACCTTCTGAGTACCAATGTATTATACAGAGCACTTATTACAGGGACAATCCCCCCGGAGCAACCTGGAGTTAAGTGTCTTACTCAAGGACACAATGGTGGTGACTGTGGCGACCTTCTGATTACCAGATTACCAGTTATGTGCTTTAGACCACTACACCACCACCACTCCATTAAAAGGGATAGCTCGACCAAATATAGAAAACTAAGAACACAGGAAGTTGAATCGGAATGATAGGAAGTGGAATTTACTGAATTTAAATTCAAAGAAATTCAACACAGTCACGTACACAATTCATTAATCCAAGACAAATTTTGTGACAAATAATTACCTTATTATTTTATTTATTCATTTTTAGGTAGAATAACATTTTTAACTTATAGACTTAACATTGCTCTCTAAAAATGAATAAATAAAATAAATATTTTTGCTGTACAGCATCACAAATGGTCCACCACACTGTTTTTAAAAACTTCATAAAAATAGATTAAAAATATTTGAGCAAATTAGAGCATATCTGCAAATGAAGTGTTCTTACACATAGTCCATACAATGAAAATGTATTAAATATAGTGAAAATAATACACATTTTTATGTGTTTGGAATGACACGTGAGTGAATAAATTATGACTTTCCTTTAAGCACCAAATTATGTTGTAATGCTCTTTCACCTGCAGACTGTGACGGAAGCTGCTAAGAAATGTGAGGAACGAAACATCCCTTTCCCAAGAATCATCCCACCAAGTGAGGACTCTAAAAATCCGAAGGACTTCTATGTGTTTGACGGCAAAGGGAACGCTCCAACCGTGATACACATTCCACTCTTTAATACCGTCAACTGTGGAGGCAAGTTCATATTTTCAATCACAATCTGGAGTCATAAAAATAGAACTAAATAAATCAACTGTGTTCTGATTGTGTGTGTTTGTTTTATCAGATAAACTTGAGGAAATGAGGATGAAATATAAAACCTTTCAAGGGTCGTACAGTGAAGAGATGATCAATGAGCTCATGGAGCTTGCTGGGAAAAACATCACAAATAACAAAGAGAAACTGGTGGAATGAGATTCGTAAAGCAGCCAAATGAACCATGAGTTACTGTGTCCATGTGCTTAATACAGATAATGACAATCTGAATATTGGCTAAACCGATCAACTATATGTGCTCATTTCACAAGATAATAATGATTAATTTCAGGGGCGATTCTAGGGTCAGAGCTTTAGGGGTGCTGAGCACCCAATGAGCCCCACTGCCACCACCCACCCTCTTTTCACACAAAAACAAAAAATATGTCTATTGAAAAATAACTTTATCATTTTAACTTTGGTTCAACTAACTCCAAAATCCAGATTTTTTTTTTCTTCTTTTTTTTGAGACCTTTTCAGAGCACCAGCTTAATTGTGAGAGTTCACACAGACAGCCCCCTGTAACAAACACAAAACCTTCTTCACTCCTGACCGTTAACCCCATGTGCCTCCTTCTGTATCAACAGTCATCAGATCGGTTAGATTAGATTCAACTTTATTGTCATTGAACAAAGTAACAGGTACTTGGACAACAAAATGTAATTCCCTCCCATCCCTTATGGACTCTCCCTGTTGTTTTCCTCCTTTTATTATGAAGAAATGTGGTGTAAAATAATGTTACAAAAAGTAAATGTAATATAGGCTACTTAATGCCAATAAGTTAGTATAGGAGTATGAGTAGTTACTGTTCTGCTTGCCACTATTCACTATATGTCAATTTATTGTTGTTGTTTCCTCACCTGGTTCTTCCTGCATCTCCCTTTCTCCTTCTCCATCTCCCTCTCTTTCCCTTTCCCCTTCTCCATCTCCCTCTCTTTCCCTTTCTCCTTCTCCCTCTCTTTCCCTTGGCACTGACAATCATACACAAATATATTGTAGGCAGGATAGTTGAGGTCAGTTTGTCATGTCACAAAAATGTTATGGAGACCATTTACAGATTCTAAGGATATGATCAAAAGGCTCACAGAGGCGTGTCATTTTAAATGTCTTTATTATTATTATTATTATAATTATTGGGCTTAGAAACTTTTTTAAATCACAAATTCCTTTCACAAGAGAAGCTGTATTCTCCATTGTGGGTTTGAAATAAATAAAGAAAATAAAAGCAGGGGATTGACTAGATAAGTAATTTGATACAACAACAGATAGCTGGTTTGCATTATCTGTTACTTTAGCTTAACACTTTTCAGAAGAACAAAAAAAAAAAAAAAAACAAGACAGAGGTCTTTATGGACTGTCCCTAGTCTCTCACCTGAATCTGTCTTTTTTCTTTTAAAGAACTGTTGTATGTCCATTGCTCACTGGCAGGCCACACACACGCACACACACACACGCACACGCGCGCACGCACACGCACGCACGCACACGCACGCACGCACGCACGCAGGCACACACACACGCACACACACACACGCACACACACGCACGCACACACGCACGCACACACACACGCACACACACGCACGCACGCACGCACACACACACGCACGCACACGCACGCGCACACAAGCACACAAGCACACGCACACGCACGCAAACACACACACACACACACGCACACACACGCACGCAAACACACACACACACATACACGCACGCACGCACACGCACACACAGAAAGAGAGAGAGAGAGAGAGAGAGAGAGAGAGAGAGAGAGAGAGAGAGTAATGCTAGGAGTTCAGGAGTTAAGCTTGGTTCAGGTTAAATCCTCTGTGTGTGAGGAATGAATAAATACAGCAAAAGAAAAACATTAAACTTTCTTTTATTGTCTAGTTTGATTGTCAGCCACAACTGAAAAATAACAGATATAAATCTAGGAATGATTAACAATTCATTTAAAAAACCACAGTGAGTGTTTTCACACATACTGGTGGTATACAGTGATATGTTTGTTTTACTCTGGTCCAAACGCCAGGGCTTCATGTTTCCATGACGACTGACCAGAAAAGACGTACGTGATGTCATGTTTACATGACTCCCGATTGTTAAAATGAGTATCAAATTAACGATAAACTTTACCAACAGAGACACACGTACGCACTACACAGGTACAAAGTTTATTTGTCGCGCTGCTGTTTTTGTTTCACGCTCCGTTTTCTCCGTTTATGACTATGGACCAGTCACCCAGGTCCTGTGCTACTCCACAGCGGCGGCGACCCGCTGGACTAAAATAGTCCGAAAATAAACACTTATTATAGGTGTACCATGGTGATTCAGGATACTGACTTCAGTACTCACCGATACGGTTTCGGAATCAGAACAACTCTAGGTAAAAGGAAAGAAGTGTGAGACCAGTGTTGCCAACTATTTTCAATGGAAAGTAGCTAAAGCCTGCTCGAAAAGTAGCTAAATGTCACCAGATGACGTCATGCGTCATTAGCATATTAATGACGTCATCGCGTCGTATTTGCATTCTGCCTAATTTGTAGGTACTGTAGCCTACTTCAGTTTATAATAACGGTTATCTCCCCTAAACCGTGCTCATACTGTTTTTATATAAGTATATAGCCGAATGTCCAGTAAAACGGTTCTCAATTACATATTTTCTGTTAGACAACGGAACGGAACTTAGCTAACGTTACATGTTTATGAGTTTGAAGAAGGTTTATTGTTGTGTTTGGATAAGTAAAATGTATAGAGTCTGTAAATATACGATCTGAAGTTGGAGAGTTCAGAAACCGAACCGGAATGAATTAAAACTCTGATTAGTAGTGAATATAAGCGCATGCCAAGAAAAAACGGTCAAATTAAATGTTTTGAATTAAAACAAAGGAGAAGGCAGCTTCTATGTGATCACTGATTGGTTCCTGCTAACACAGCGTGCACATGCACAGCTCATTCATGTCTATGTCCGCTGGCGTGCAGTCAACGGAATGTGCTGCTCCTCTCAGCCGCTCACTGAACAGAGCAGACGCAGCGGGGAAGTAAGACCTCACGCTTGCAGTACTGGCGATATTTGGAATTTGGAAAGTTGCTAAGGTTTGTCCAAAAAGTCGCTAGATTTGTCGCTAGTCGCTTTTTTGAAAAAATGTCGCTAAAGGGGTCTGAAAAGTCGCTAAAAATAGCGACAAAGTCGCTAAGTTGGCAACAATGTGTGAGACACAGCTTTGGAGCAATTTAGTTGATTCACAACACTACATAACAGGTTCTCCCTCCGCGTGTGTTTCGCGCTGGATGACGGTCGTGCTGAGCGGTGCAGGAACAGAGAAGTAGAAGAAGAGAAGAGGATGACACCATTTGCTAAGCGGGGGTGTTTTCATTTTCATCCTTAACACATACATTTTAAACCACAAACTACGGAGTATGTTTTGGACATTATTTAACCTTGTCAAAGACGTACAAAATTTTTAGAATAACAACATTTATTACTCCAAGTTTTAGGGGTGCTGAGCTCCTTTTTAGGGGTGCTGAAGCACCCCTAAAGAGGGGCTAGACTCGCCCTTGATTAATATCTATACCTTTCTCTATCATCTTTTAACATAAATCAGCTTTATTTTTCCTGCAATATGTGATTTTGTCTGACATGATCTGAGATTGGTTATGTTTGCACTTATTTTCTGTTTAATATGTTATAAATGTTTCTACATGTTTCAGTCTGTATTCAATTTGGAAGACTGTTCCCTCATGCTTGACTCTTATTAAGCAATAATATGTTGATTACTAATAATCAAATTAACAATTACACAATTCATGATTGCTGATTAAAAATAAATGAATAAACTGTTATCCCAAAATAAGTCTCAGTCATTTGATATTACAGCAAGCAGCACAAATGCTCATTATTATAACACACATACAGTAGTTGTGTTCCTGGATGCCGATTGCACAATACGCTGTTCCAAACATGCTGTAATAGACAATATAGTATCAGCTATGACATGAAACACCTGTTCACAAGCTTCAGTGTGTATCACTGCACCCACAGAGACCGATAGTAATTGAGAGGACAGCGTTTTATATTCTGCACATTGAACTTTTGTAAAAGGGGGGTGGGGGTGTCATCGTCCGGGTTCAATACAAGTGAAGCTAATGTTGATAACCACAAAAATGTATTTCAACACGTCCCTCCTTTTCTTAAAAACCAGTGAGACACTTACAATGGAAATCAGGTTACTGATGTAAGACGTTGTGTCGAATGAGTTGACACTAGGGGTCGCTTCTGGGAGCCCAGACATCTCTGATCTTTGAGAAAAGGCCAATGAGAATTGGCATGTGGAATTTGCATGCCACTCCCCGGACATACGGGAATAAAAGGTGGTCTATGCAAACCACACATTCAGGTTTCGCAATGAGGAGCCGAGACAAGGTCCCGACCATTTCAGCAGTTGGTTCAGTGTTGTGGCAGGAGGGACACAATGTCTCGTTCCCTCCATCAGGGAACAGAGGTTATATTAGTATCCAAGATGTGCCCTATCTGTCACTCACTCGTTGTGTCGCATGAGTTGACTCTAGTGGTCCCATTGGAAAATGGCACAAGAACTGAACTGAGTTACGTGGACTAGCGGTGCGAGACAGGCAGAGCTCTGTGTGCCTCATAGCCAGTGCACCAAGCCATCACGTAACTACACCCAATGAACTGGCAGGTGTCAAGCGGTCCCCTGCACCTTGGGGGGACAGCTGAAAGCTCAGGATTTAAGGACCGGTTGATCCAGCCGCGGCCTTCTCTTGATTGTTCTCCTCAAAAAAAGAAACAAAATCGTTCAGCTGGGGGCCATATAAGGTCTATGTTGGGGGGTGTCCCTCCAAAGAGGAGGACACCGCAGAGACCACACCCGGCCCCGAGAAGGGGGGATACATCACACGGTCTTACCGAGTTGGAGCAGAAGCACATCGAGCGGTGCTGCACCATGGTAGATGCTACCAGAAGAGGGAAGGAGTTACTACAAACACAGTGACCGAGGACAGAGGCCCTCTGTCCAAGGAAGACGTGGTTTACCAGCTTGGAAAACATTTTGAGGTACCCCCGGCCAGCTGAATTGTTTGTGTCACCTGATAACACACAAGATGATACTGACTCAAACCTGAGTTTATAGAACCTCGCAAAGGTGTTAGGTGTTGCCCAGCCTGCAGCTCTACAGATGTCTGTTAAAGAGGTGCCGTTGGACAGAGCCTAAGAGGCCGCTACGCCCCTGGTAGAATGGGCTTGCAGCCCAGCTGAGGGCGGCACATGTTGGGCATGCCATAGTGAAGCCTTTCCCTTCCACTGTCCACAAAAGCAGACAAAGAGCTGCTCGGAGCTTCTAAAGCTCTGTGTGCTATCCAAGTATATGCGAAAAGCATGCACCGGACACAGCAACGCTAAGGCTGGGTCTGCCTCCTCCTGGGGCAGCGCTTGCAGATAGGCCGCCTTGGTGATTGATGTACGCTATCGTCACTGTGTTGTCCATCCGGACCAACACGTGCTTGCTCCGGATCAACGGCAATAGCCTCCTCAGGGCAAGTAGTACCGCCATCAACTGGTGGCAGTTGATGTGTCAATGCAGTCGTGAAGGTTGCACATGGTGCCCCAGCCACGCTGGGAGGCATCCGTCATAACCACGACATGCCTGGAGACCTGGCCTAGGGGAACTCCTGCCTGTAGGAACGCTAGGTCTGACCAAGAGCTGAACAGACGGCAACAAGCCTGTGTGACGAGAACGTGGTGTGTGCCGTGGCACCATGCTCGTCTCTCGACTTGGGTCTGAAGCCAGTGATGAAGTGGTCTCATATGCATCAACCCGAGCGGTGTGACCATCGCTGAGGATGACATATGCCCCATGAGCCTCTGAAAGGATTTCAATGGGACTGTTGTATTCTGTCTGAGTGTACATAGACAGTTCAGCACTGACTGCGCATGCTCATTGGTGAGGAGCGCTGTCATTGAGGCCGAGTCTAACGCCATACTGAGAAAAGGGATGCTCTGAACCGGGGAGAGCTTGCTCTCTTCCCAGTTGACCCGAAGCCCCAGCTAGCTGAGGTGCCTGAGCACCAGGTCCCTGTGCACACACAGCCATCAACATAGTTGAGAATGCGGATGCCCACTTCCCTTAACGGGGCAAGGGCTGCCTCTGCAACCTTCGTGAAGGCACGAGGTGACAGAGACAAACCGAGGGGGAGGTCCTCGTACTGGTATGGAATTCCCTTGTCTGCATCATCCTGATGCGGATAAGACATTGTTGACTTTGGCACCGCCTATTCAGCCATAGCGTCACGTCACACACCACGACACAACTTTGCAGGATCCATCCACATACATTACACTCAATACATTTTTAAAGCCAGGCCAATAGCCTTCCCAGAATTAATGGATGTGTGAGGTGGGAATTAACCACGTCCTCAACTCCTTTTCCCCTGAATCGTATCTCAATGGTAACCACTGGATACTTGTGAATGTCACCATACACACAACTCACCCATTTATTCTTATCCAATGCCTTGCCTTGCACCAACCATGGGTGGATAGAGGTTTGGGAACAAACCGAATCCACCAAAGCTTGATATGCATCCCTTTTACATTTACCAGAATCCAATACGCCCCTGCCCGATTGGGGGTAGCCTGAGCATCAGGGATTTGGATCAGTGTCCCCACCTCCATCACCAGACATTGATCCTGGCAGTGCCCGGCTTCCCCACAGCTCCGACAGACCGGCCCAGGCTTTCCTACCACACTCATGGGGGCGGTCTCGCCAACCTGGGGAGGAGAACGGAGAGAGGCAGGGGGAGTAGGAGGGATGGACAAGGGGAGGGGTTTGGGTGGGGCTCCTCCCCTCTTCCGGGAATGTTCATCCATCGAGAGTCTAATTATATTTCTGTTTGGTTGGAATTGAGTAGAAGGAAATTTATGACCATCCAATCTTTGATTTCATTGATACACTCAGCTAATTTGGAGAATTGGGTCTAGTATCCATAATTCCTGATAATATCTCCCAGGGGAAGCATATATAAGGAGAAAAACAGAGGCCCTAAAACTGATCCCTGTGGCACTCCATACTTAACTTTTGTTTGGTTTGACAATTCCTCATTTACATAGACAAAGTTGTAGCGGTCTGCTAAATATGACCTAAACCATGATAATGCAACTCCACAAATGCAACATTATTCTCCAGCCTATTCAAGAGAATGTCGTGATCTATCGTGTCGAATGCAGCACTAAGATCTAAAAGCAATAGAAGAGAAATGCAGCCGCGATCAGATGATAAGAGTCATGTGTAACTCTGATAAGTGCAGTCTCTGTACTGTGATGAGGCCTAAATACTGACTGAAATTCCTCATATATACAATTTCTCCGTATAAATTAACATATTTGCGAGACACTACCTTTTCTAGTATTTTCGACATAAACGGGAGATTTGAAATCGGTCTATAATTAGCCAATTCTCCGGGATCATGTTGTGGCTTCTTAATAAGTGGTTTGATAACAGCCATTTTACCCTGCGGATTCAATGGCTGAGTCTGGAATCTCCACAGCCAGCCAGGTTTCTGTAAGGCAGATTCTCATTGGAAAGAGATGCGTGCTCTCAGCTCGCAGAGCTTGTTGTCCAGAGACTGAACATTTGCCAGTAGTATCTACATCTGAGATGTGGTTCATGAGTAGTGCTCAAATATTGCCCTCCGCGTGAAGGCTAAAAGTAGCCGTGAGTGTGTGTCAACAGAGCGGCGCCATTCAATAACAAGCTGGCCCTGCGCATACTATATATTTACTTATTAAATGCAGTCTTTTGTGGTTCTCAGATCTATTCTAAGAGTCTGATTGGTCCGACCAGCACTGGATCGTTCTGAGGGGGGGTGCTTCCTGTTTCAGTTTCTGCCTGTAAGAGGGCAGAAGCAGAACGGAAGAGTGGTCTGATTTGCCAAATGGTGGGTGGGGGAGGGATTTGTAGAGAATAGCAATAGTCTAAAACCCAGTCCCCTTGTGTGTTGAAGCTGATGTGTTGGTGCAATTTTGGTGCAATTTGTTTTAAATTTGGCTTTGTTAAAGTCCCCGGTCACAATGAATGCAGCCTCAGGGTGCCCGGTTTCCTGCTCGCTTGTACTCCCATACAGTTCCTTGAGTGCCCGGTCTGTGTCGGCTTGTGGGGGGATGTACACAGCTGTGATAATGACCACTGTGAATTCCCTCGGTATCCAGAATGGTCGACACAGAAGCATGAGATATTCCAGAAGAGCAGAAAGACTTGATCAAATGTACGTTCCTCTGATCACACCATGATTTGTTGATCATAAAACATACACCACCTCCTCTGCGTTTACCTGAGAGGTCTTTCGCTCTGTCCGCTCGGTGCACAGAGAACCCTGTGGGTTCGATGGCTGAGTCTGGAATCTCCGCAGCCAGCCAGGTTTCTGTAAGGCAGATAACGCAGCAATCCCTCGTCTCTCGTTGGAAAGAGATCCGTGCTCTCAGCTCGCAGAGCTTGTTGTCCAGAGACTGAACATTTGCCAGTAGTATCTACATCTGAGATGTGGTTCATGAGTAGTGCTCAAATATTGCCCTCCGCCTGAAGGCTAAAAGTAGCCGTGAGTGTGTGTCAACAGAGCAGCACCATTCAATAACAAGCTGGCGCTGCGCATACTATATATTTACTTATTAAACGCAGTCTATTGTGATTCTCAGATCTATTGCACGTCTTCAAGTGGCTTTGAATAAAATGCACGAGTCATATGAACTACTTTAAAAAGCTTCAGTATCAGAGCCGATACCAATCCAGGTCACCGTCTGTCCCGGACCCTGCATCCCAGCGCCCCCCCAGATGCCCTTAGCTGGGTGTCCGGTCCCGGGGCCCAGAGCGTTTACTTTGAAAAAATCAGAGTGTTCAAAGCAGGGCGAGTAATGCCTGAATACCACAGCTAGGAATAATGGAATAAGACTCCGGTTCTATTTTGTGGGTTTTCGGAACCGGGTCCATGATTGAGAGGGAAGGCCGGGGGCATTCGTATGCGCCGCTAGAGGTGAAATTCTTGGACCGGCGCAAGACGGACGAAAGCGAAAGCAAGAATGTTTTCGTTAATCAAGAACGAAAGTCGGAGGTTCGAAGACGATCAGATACCGTTGTAGTTCTGACCGTAAACGATGCCGACCCTCGATACGGCGGCATTATTCCCATGACCTGCCAGGCAGCGTGCGGGAAACCACGAGTCTTTGGGTTCCAGGATTGATGGAAGGGCACCACCAGGAGTGGAGCCTGTGGCTTAATTTGACTCAACACAGGAAACCTAGGCATCCCTAGTTTACTCAGTGAAAACATATTAATTATTTGCGCTGTAAATTTGGCTAAAGTGTCCTTAATGAGTTTAGCTGTGACAAAGTTTCTGGGCAGATGAAGTTTAAGTGATGCATTCCCAATGTAATTCCTGTTTGTGGAGTTTTCTCTGTGTAAACAGTCCTCTGTTTGGTATCCTTTTTTTTCTCCCATTTTTTCTCCCAATGTTGGAACGCCTAATTCCCACTACTTAGTAGGTCCTCGTGGTGGTTCAGTTACTTGCCTCAATCCAGGTGGCGGAGGATATGTCTCAGTTGCCTCCGCGTCTGAGACCGTCAATCGCGCATCTTATCACGTGACTCGTTGTGCATGACACCGCGGAGACTCACAGCATGTGGAGACTCATGCTACTCTCCACGATCCACACACAACTCACCACACGCCCCATTGAGAGAGAACCACTAATCACCACCACGAGGAGGTTACCCCATGTGACTCTACCCTCCCTAGCAACCGGGACAATTTGGTTGCTAAGGATACACCTGGCTGGAGTCACTCAGCATGATTCGAACTCGCGACTCCAGGTGTGATAGTCAAAAAGTGGAATATTCCTTTAAACCATCAGCAAAAACATCAGAGAAACGGAATAACAAATCACATGACCACCACGTACTTCCCAGAGTTTGCCCCTTCATGTGATCTGTGTAGATTTAAATATCCGGGATGAATTTAAGACACTTCTTGCAGAATAAACTATTCTGTTCACCATCTGAGGGGAGACTCACACCGAGAATCTGACATGAGAGGTCAAGGGTCAATCAACACTAAATATAAATATAAATCTCCATTTATATTTTCAGAGTCTCTCTCAAACAGAAGGATATGCCGTTCCTCTGATCCTCTTGATTTTTCTGGGTTCTGTGAGCTAAATAGATTTCATGGATCTGCGCACAGGACAGCTGAAGTGCACCTCACCTCCTCCGCCAGGAGCCATGCCTCTCTTCACCACCTGCGAACACATCACAACATACAAACAACTGTACGAGTGCAGAAGAGGTCAGTGACCAGGGCCGGGTTTGGACTTTGGGTTTGTAATTAATGGCACCTGTAATAAACATGCTTTTTTTATATATATTTTTTTTGCATTATATTTGATATATCAGTCTTTAAAGTTCATTATCCTCAAGAGACACATCAATCAATTTTTATACAGGACTTTTATTATTTAGGTGTTGTGTTACTGAGTGGGCGTGTTTTGGCACAGTGAACTTGGGCGCAAAACTGAAACGCTTTGAAGTGCACATATACAGCCTACATAGTGAGCCTTTGTTATGAATCTGTGGTTAAACCCAACAGTATTCAGCTGGTTGTGTGATACCAACATGGCCGCCCCCATGAGGAGACCCTCTCCATGTGGAATAAAACTGCTTTTATAAGGTTACTGGGGTGGCTTTGGCTCAGGTGGTAGAGCGGGTCGGCCGCTAATCACAGGGTTGGCGGTTCGAATCCCGGCCCACATGACTCCACATGCCGAAGTGTCCTTGGGCAAGACACTGAACCCCAAGTTGCTCCCAATGGCACCTAACCCTAGCACCTTACATGCAGCTCTGACGCCATTGGTGTGTGAATGGGTGAATGGGACGCAGTGTAAAGCACTTTGGTAACCTCTACTTATATGGTCTTATATAGCGCCATGAAACAAGTGCTTTACACGACATGTTTCATGGCGCTATATAAGACCATGAAACATGTCTATAACATGCACTACATGGCCAAAAGTATGTCCACCCCCCATATGAACATTTCATAAAAATTTTTAAAAAAGCCAATTTTGACTAAAACAATTTGTCTAAAGAGATTGCATGGCTGTGTCGAAGGGTTGCAAACTGTCTTCATTTAGCTGAAATGAAGCCTAGTGTCCCGTATTTATGCAACAAAATGCCTCGGATGGACGGGCTTGTATGCGCCTGCAGTTTCAACTGATGTTGTTTACATAGCCAACCTTATCAGTTAGAAAGCGGTGTCCTAGTAGTTTTGGCGCTGTAGTGTCTAATTTCTTATTTTTGGTCAGTCTTCCTCAAATTCGCTCCCAGACCTTCTCAAATGTGTTCTCAACTCAGTGTCCCAAACCAAATCTGCCACACATTGAGGGAAGAGGGAAGACACGTCAATCTCCCTGTGATGAAGCAAGAGGGAAGCAGCTTTGCTTTAGAACTTCCGGGTGTGTTTTTTACACAGGCTCACGTCAAGGTTAGGAACTTTAATTTGGCAATTCAGAAAATAAATGTGTTTTGTGTTTTAGGTCATATTGTCCTTGATCAGCCATCATGATGAATGCAATGATGCAGATCTTTGACTAGCTGTGATGGCATCTGAGAGCGTCAAACCTGTACAGTTCCTGTGAATCTGGCCTTCTCACCTTCAGACAGTTTTCTAGTCCCACCAATAATCTGCTTGTAGCTTCAATCTGCATGTGCAAAAGCCGGTTCTCGCCTCCTCCTTGCCTATTAATACTGTTACACTGGTGCCGAAACCCACGAAGAAGGAGGGATGCCCACCGCAGAGTCCTTGACACTGCCGTCCACCCAGGTGAGCGCTGCTAACATCCGCCAAGGGATGGAGTAGCCAGACAGCATTTCCATGCAACACTTTCATTGCCTTGACAAACCCGAGCAACCATGCACTTGCACAAAAAGCATGTCCTTTGTAAAATAAAGGATTTTAAATGACTAATGATGCATTTATGAATCCAAGCACATTGCTGATCAAACATTTACACATACAAGCACCAATAATGAAACTCAGCAGTGTTTGGTAGAGTGATTGCGCCCTCTCTTGGTGAGAGGGATACAGCTGCAGGCAGAGTTCCAAAAACGGGCGGGAGCTCCAAACCACCCTGACTGCCCCTTTTGGAGTAACCCCGCCCCTTTTTTGGAGATATCCAGCATGCAGCAGTACCTACTTACTTGATCAGTGATTGTGAGACTAACAGAAAGAGAAAGATGATTGGGAAACAAAATGTTTGTTTATAAAACTTTTATTCACATGGAATAATCAAAACAAGCATTTCTCCATGGAATGCCCATCAAATGCCCATCAAATGCCCATAAAATGCCCATCGCAGCGTTCCAAATATCCACCACTTAGTCATAATGCAAGAAGTGAATACAAAAAAGACAAGTTTGTTGTCTGGGGTAATAGAAATGATCAAAGACAATAGCAAAGCATGAGTCACTAAGACTGCTAATGATGCCCGACTTGCAGCGGAAAATGGTGTAGCGATATAAACCGTGATGCGCTCATGTTTTAACAGCGGTGTCTCTGGACCGGTAGATGATGCCTCTGCTCTTCAGCTCTCGCACCACACCTGATAGGACACAGAAAACAAATGATCATTCATCTTCGTCACGGATTATTATTCGGCCAGTTCATTCTAACTGTGGTTCACTAGTTGTCCTAAACCGACCTAATTATAAAGGGCTTCCTTCAGACCAACTATGTGGCACTAAACAAGACACTAACCTGGAGGTAACCGGCCCGTTACGGTAACTGCATAAACACCTGGCTTGAAGTTACCTGAGAGAGCAACGAATCAGGTGAGCAAAGCAACTACACCTGACTGCAATCCATGATTAATGCACACTAAAATACTCACCAACTCTTTGCCATTTCGCCACCCAGCTGTCTTCTGGGCTCATCATTGCAATAACGCTGCGATGCAAACACCACACATTAGCTCAGAGTGATCAAACATGATCAATAGTTCTTTCTTATAGAGCTGTATGGACTATATACATGTGGAGCTCTGCATGAATCACCATCCATGTCTCATTTTAAGCCAAACAGCAGTTTGAATACTCATGTCTCTTTGTGTTTCATGCACTAATGTAAGTCAAACGGGGTTGGAACAACATGGCGGTGAGTAAACGATGATGGAATTGTTCTTTCAGGGTGAACTATGCAAATGTAAGAAATGCCATTACCCATCAAATGAAGAGCTTGTACATTCATATACCATCTCTCGGTTGCCCTTCATCTGCAGATATGATTCACAGTTGTCGCATCCGTCGTACTCAAACTGATCAATAGTCTGAAAGTGATAATTAAAGAAGTTTTCACATTCCTGTCCAAGTATTGCCTTCTTAATCTTTACAATTGTATTACTGCATTAACACCAACCAAACTGAAGAATTAAAAGCACCTGTCTAATATCGGCCCTCGTGCCGCCAAAACAGCGCCAACCTGTGTCTCATAACCGCATTCAGAGATGATATTGTTCTCAGCACAATTGTACAGAGCGGTTATCAGAGTTACCGTAGACTTACAATCATGCCACGCTCCAAATCACTGAGATCACATTTTTTTTCCATTTTGATGGTTGATGTGAACATTAACTGAAGCTCCTGACCCGTATATGCATGATTTTATGCACTGCACTGCTGCCACACGATTAGCTGATTAGATAATCGCATGGATGATTGTTGGTGCCAGATGAGCTTGTTTGAGTATTTATTTATTTTTAAAAAACATTACTCTCCCCAATGTGTAACGCCCAATTCCCAATGCGCTCTAAGTCCTCGTGGTGGTGTAGTGACTCGCCTCAATCCGGGTGGCGGAGGATGAATCTCAGTTGCGTCCGAGACCGTCAATCCGCACATCTTATCACGTGACTTGTTGAGTGTGTTACCATGGAGACGTAGCGCGTGTGGAGGCTTCACGCTATTCTCCGCGGCATCCACGCACAACTCACCACACGCCCCACCGAGAGCAAGAACCACATTATAGTGACCACGACGAGCTTACCCCATGTGACTCTACCCTCCCTAGCAACCGGCCCAATTTGGTTGCTAAGGAAACCTGACTGGAGTCACTCACCACATCCTGGATTCAAACTCACGACTCCAGGTGTGATAGTCAGCGTCAATACTCGCTGAGATACCCAGGATCCATGGTTTTAGTATTTCTGAGTATTAGGCAGGTGGTTTTAATGTTCTGGCTGATCGGTGCAGAATCAAATCAAATCAAATCACTTTATTGTCACACATGTACACAAGTGCAACAGTAGGTGAAAGTGTTGTGTGCAGTTCCGAGCAACATAGCAGTCATGACAGTGACGAGACATATACCAATTACAATAAACAACATACTTACACAACACAATTTACATATCAAATGTACACATACTTACACAACACAATATAATATACAATACACACAATATAGAATACACAATATACAATAAGTGGGAGTATATGAAATATATATAAGTAGTATATTGAGGAGAATATGTTGACAGTCCAGTGTGAGATTATAGATGAATAAAGTGCAGTGCTAATTATTGATCCTGATAGATCAAGAGTTCAACAGTCTGATTGCTTGGGGGAAAAAGCTATCATGTAGTCGGCTGGTGCGGGTCCTGATGCTGCGATACCGCCTGCCTGATGGTAGCAGTGAGAACAGACCATGACTCGGGTGTCTGGAGTCTCTGATGATCCTCCGAGCTTTTTTCACACACCGCCTAGTGTATATGTCCTGGAGGGAGGGAAGCTCACCTCCGATGATGTTTCTGGCAGTTCGCACCACCCTTTGCAGGGCTTTGCAGTTGTGGGCGGTGCTATTGCCGTACCAGGCGGTGATGCAGCCAGTCAGGATGCTCTCTACAGTGCTGGTGTAGAACCGTGTGAGGATGTGCTGGTTCATTCCAAACATCCTCAGCCGTCTCAGGAAGAAGAGGCGCTGGTGAGCCTTCTTCACAACGGCCTCAGTGTGGACGGACCATGTGAGTTCCTCAGTAATGTGGACACCGAGGAACTTGAAGCTGCTGACTGCTTAAATAAGCAGTTAAATAAGATTTAACTTGAAAATATTATGTAAATTCTACATTTGTTGTCGTATGCATGTTATCTTTACAATGCATCATCATGTATCAATCCAAAAGTAGAAAACCTTGTCATACTAATTTGCTAATTTGAGTACATTTCACAGCTAAATAAAATATGTATGTTTTCAAAGATGGTTTTCCCAGGATGCACTGGTCTTGAGTCATTAATTAGCTTGCATGGTTTCATTGTTTGCAAATGTATTCAGTTTTATTATTATGTTTGTTAACTTCTTGTTTTGTGAAGTCTGAAGTTTATTAACTACTCAAAATCACCCGTTCATAATCCCCAAAAAATATATAATTAGCGTCCATTCAGCTTCCCTGTGTCAAAAGCATTAAATGCTATACATTTTAAAAAGCAAGGCTTAGTTCAGTGTTCATGCTTGAGTAAATTGTACAAACCAAGAGTGAGTAAAATATACTTGAGAATTTCTAATTAAAGCCCCTAGAATTGTGTGTCCTGTACTTGAGAATATGGGCTGTTAAATTTCTGCGTGGAAATTGTTCGTTCATTATTTTTTATATTTTTAAGTAAACCCCACTCCATTTTTTTTCCATGTATAAATAATTAATTTAATTTAAAAAAGGTAAATAAATTAATGTGATGAATCCATCATGATAAATGCGCTACTTCACCTTGACTAAAGAACAAAGAAGACACGCTCTTAAATGACGCAGATCCTTTGGAACAGTTTCTAAAGACATTTCTGTTACTTTGATGAAATAAACTTTAAAGTACACAGAACAATCTTTCTATATGCAGCAGGGCGAGAATTATTGTGAACGAACTGTTGCTCACATCCGACGATGGTTAATGACGTCACAGACACGCGTATAGAAGATAACCGCCGATCACCTAAAGTCTCGCGAGAGCCGAATGCGATGTTCACACACTGTTTATTGTGTTTATTTGGAGTCCTACATAAACTCTATTTCTACCCCCTAACCCTACCATTAAATCTAAACCACAAACCTAGCATTATTAACAGCGAATTAAACTCTCGCGAGGCTGCCGCGGTTTTACCTTCTAGACAGCCCGATTAGACAAATGTAATATTTCATGTGGAATAAAACGCTAATATTGTGCATTTTTCAAAGAAATCCATATGGGTTTGAATCTCGCCAGTTAACAAATAACTACACAGATGTTTAACCCTTAATTCTCTTGCGAAAGGTAATTTAGAAACGTGTTTATCTGAGATAATAATGAACACGTGTTGATTATTTTCTATCAATAAAACCCATCTGAGGAATCGCACCTTAATTCTAAGCGACAACCTTTATTTATTAATTAATTAATTAAAATGTATTTGTATGTTTGATTAACAATAAAAAGTTAAATGGTATCATTTGTCAAAGATAACACAATGCTTAAAATCTTAAAATCACTTATCCATCATCAGTGATTCATCAGTAATTACTAACTACTAATTACATCTTATACAGTGTAATTAGATTACTCTGTCTGAAAAGTAATTGCATTACTTATTACTAATTACTTTCTAAAACCCTGATCAACCTCGACCAGATGAAGGATAGACATGAAGGATAGACATAAAACTGTTCTATTAATTCTTTCAAATAAGTCAAATTAAATATTCATGAACTGGCCGGAGAATTTAAAGGGGCAGCGTTAAATTAGAAAACATATATTTGAACATTAGACGTTAAATTTCGATTTTAAATTCACTTTTGTTTTATATAGAATTGTTCTGTAGTCTAGAGACGGTATTTAACGCAACTACATCAAAAGTAACTGTAATTAAATTACCCGATCCTCCTCGCCTCGTGGACGGCGGCCGTTCCCCGCATCCAGGCGTTCGGGCTACTTGTCCCTCGGCGGATGGCAGCGGCACTCCTCTGGGTGGACGGCAGTGTCGAGGTCTCTACGACGGGCATCCCTCCTCCTTCCTGGGTTTCGGCACCAGTGTAAAGGGGTTTAGGGAGCGGATGAGGCGAGAACCGGCTTGACGGTATAAATAATATTGAATTAAATAAAAACACACAAACATAAACACACACAGGGCAGCTGCCCGAAATTCTCTCTCTCTCGAACTGTCGTCTCCGGCCGCCTTTATCCCTCGCGCGCCCCATCAGGCTGATTGGGGACCAGGCGTGCGCTGTTCCAGCCCGGCCCCGCCCTCCTCCGCTCTACACTCCTCCCACCATTGCCTCAGGCCGTATTAGAGTACATATTAATAATATATTTATTTGGCAAGGTAGTGTCATCCATTATAAGCGCAGAGAGGGGTGATGTTGGAGGGTTCGAGGAGGCCGGCAACCCCCTTTACATGGCGCCCCTATGCATTGCATACCTTGCATGTATGGTTTTTGCGCCTCTGCGGAGAGGAGGTGGCCTGTTGAGCGCAGGGGCGGAGCCAAGAGCTTTTCAAAGGAGTGGCCAGGCAGGGGGAAGCAATCAGTCGGACTGTGAGTGGATACAATGACACGTACTTTGTCATGTAACTCTTCTGGTGTTTTCTCTGAACGATACAGGTGATTTAAAGGGACAGTTCACCCAACAAAAAAAATCTCTCATCATTTATTCACCCTCATGCCGTCCCAGATGTGTGTTTTACTTTTTGTAGAATTTTAGAAGAATATTTAAACTCTGAAGGTCCATACAATGCAAGTGAATGGTGACCAGAACTGTAAAGCTCCAAAAAGCACATCAATGTAGCATAAAAGCAATCTGTAGGTCCATACAATGCAAGTGAATGGTGACCAGATCTGTGAAGCTCCAAAAAGCACATAAATGTAGCATAAAACTAATCCATAAGTAATCTGTAGGTCCATACAATGCAAGTGAATGGTGACCAGAACTGTAAATCTCCAAAAAGCACATACATGTAGCATAAAAGTAATCCATACGACCCCAGTGGTTTAATCCATGTCTTCTGAAGTGATTTGATAGGTGTGGGAGAGAAACACATTAATATTTAAGTCTTTTTTTACTATAAATCTCCACTTTCACATTGTTATTTTGTTCTTGCCGATATATATATATATATATATATATATATATATATATATATATATATATATATAGAATAATAAGAATTTATTTCTGTGCGAAATTGAAATTATATATATATATATATATATATATATATATATATATATATATATATATATATATATATATACTATATTTAGTATTAAATATATATTAATTTTAATATTAATTAAATATATTTCTTTAAATGTTCAAGTATTTATATAAATAAAAATAAAATGATTGTATTACAGTAGTTTTCTATGTAATACAATAAACTTTAGAGAACCATTAAAAATAATGAGAATAGCAAATAAATCAATTGTAAAGTATCGATACATCGTGGCATTATTTGTTGCTTTTTTGCTCATTTTTAATAAAGAAAAAGTAATACTTGTATAACAGTAAATTTCACTTAATTACCATGTGAATTATATATATACCATATATGCATAAACATTTACATATATATAATTCATATGTATATATAAAACCACAAGTGAAATATATTGATGGATAATTATAATGAGAATATTGTCACATTGTTCTGATGCAAAGTGTCATTTAAAATTTTCCTTTGATCTTTGATCTTTTATGCACCATTATGCACATTAAAATGTCCAGTTCACGGACATATATTCTTGTTTTTGAGAATCACTCACTCATTAAACATGATTTTAATGTGCATAAATGATTTAGTGCATAAGTCTAAATATAAATTATACGTTCATAAGCACCAGTATATTGCTAACAGAAGTATTTTACAGTGTAACAGAGAGCAGGAATCAGATTAATACTGAACTGAGATCTGTATTGTGCTGAATTTAATTAAATGCAAATCAAGTGAAAATGCTGATAATGTGTGTTGTTTTAGTGATTATAACTGCATAGAAAATCATACACAGTGAGTATTTTAATGTTTACAGATTAAACCCCATTGACTTGCATTGGAAGTGTCTCACTGAAACACACATTTGTGCTTCTTTATTAAAGTAAAGATGGAACGAGTCCATATTAATATTGTGTTAATCAACATTATGTCACAAATGCCGTCGATTGAGATTAACTCAGAATATTCCTTTAAGCCTATTTTAATATGTATGCATGTCATTTCATTTTCAACAAACTTCCTTCAACTGGTTTTATTTGTGTAATATTTAACAAAGTGTAATTGATACAATTTAAAATATCTAACCGATTGGTTTTTATTCACCTGTGTTAAACATTACACCATTTAACTTAACTGGAAATGTATGAAATTTTAATTCATAGTTTTTAAAATAAATGATGAGTGATATATAGTTTTAGACCATATTTAGAAAGAAAAGAAAAAAGATGATTTAATTGCTTTAAACTGTTGCAATTTTTCTTCAGTGAGTCTCTGATAAAGAAATAAATCACTGATGTAATGACAGCTCCAGAAGTGTCCGCTAGAGGGCGCAGTTTATATGGTTTCTAATGGTTGTATCAGTGTAGTTCTGCTCCACCCTCATTGACAGTCATCAGCAGGTACACACACACACACACACACACACACACACACACACACACACACACTCACGCTCACACACACACACACACACGCGCGCGCGCTCGTGTGCACGCTCACTTCAACTTTCAACTTTTTCTGCGACTCTTCTGCACGGATAATCATCGCAGCGGCAGTATCACAAACTCCGGCAACAACGCGTTTGGATTTCTACTCATTAAACTAGTGGATTTCTCGACATGAATCTCTGGATTAGCGGTTTTAAATGGGACAAACCTGAAAATCGAAGAAGCGAACAGGTTTGTAAAGTAACCGCGGCGTGCTCATTCTAATTCATTTACGAAATGGAAATTAATCTTCGGGAAGGATTAAAGATCAAAGGGAGATTATCAGCTGTTATAAATGTGATTTTGTTCGGCGTTATCTGAGCGTATCATCTGCCTGGAGTGGAATAACACCGATACATTGTTGCATTGATGGATACAATCATTCTGCTACAACCTGTTACATTGTGGAATGTCGGGAATCCTTTGAAGTGGACGCGCGCGCTATAATGGAGCGATTATGACGTGACTGTATCGATCACGACGCGCGGGGAATTGTACACGTGAAAGAAATACTGTCAGAATATCAATAGTGATCTGTTTGGAGGTTCTAGTTGAGTTTGAAAAGTCTGTCAGCTGTCAATCATTTCATGTGTCAATCATGTTGACCTGTCAGTGATACAGCACATGAACAAGCATTTAATGAGTGTTATAACAAGTGATATAAGCTTTATAAACAGTTACATTGTTTACATTGTTAATTATATTCTTTAATCTGGAAGCACAACACTAGATAACTGCTGAGCCTGAATATTAAGCAAATAACCATAAACTCCTCGATTCTCTGGACACATTCAGTGGACTGCTTGGAATTTAGTCTTTTTTTGCTGAGCTCTGATTGGACGGGCAGCTTTTGGTGGACAGTGCATAATGTCTGGCCGGAGCCTGCCACTGCAGCCAGGACAATGAGGGTTCCTGTGCAGCGATTGGCTGGGCTCTGGCCGTGGCTACTCGTGGTCACCTTGCAGGTGGCGTTGGGCCACACCGGTCTGGAACTAGCCGCCGCGGTGGACTCCGAGCGATCCACCTCCAGAGCCATGATCAAGGTGACTCTTCTGAAGCAGGAGCCCACCAGCAGTCCCATCATCCTGGAAGGGGTGTTTGCCGGAGGCAGCACTGGCTATGCCGAAGGGAAGCTGATGCAGGTAAGTGGCGGGAGATGTTTCCATGGAATTCCACTGTTCTTCCTCTATTATGATTGGTGTTTAAGTGATGCCTTGACATACACACAATGGAAAAATGACTATTGTAAGAGGCATAAGTGGCCCTGATCTGAGGGAATATTGTTGTCCATCTCATCCATCTTGGTTCTTGGAAGCTTTGGAAGTTAGGCCGGCAGTAGGCCCAAAAATGGTCCAATTGACCATTTTCAACTATGATTTTGGAGCAAAACTACAGGTAAAAATAATAACCTTAGAAAGGTGTCAGCATCATGATTTTATTGTTACACAGAGATTGTTAGCTCTATTACTAATATCACTCGACTTCAGCACCACTTGTTGGATTATACGGCAACGGTGAGAGCCCAAAAATGGGGGAAAACACATTTTAGTGCTGTTTTTCCAAAGTTGGAGTGTCTATAACTCCAGAAGTGTTCATGCTATCTTAATATCCTTTTAGATGCTGCTTCAGAACAAACTTTCCTCTTTATATCTTCATTTTTAAGGCCCTATATGGTTAAATCCAAGAGATATTATGAATGTCCTTCACCAGTTAAAGTCCCCTCCATTTGAGTTGAATGACCATTTAGCATCCTAGTGTTCAAACTGAAGACAGAAGATGTCAAACGGGCTCAGTCCATCCTTGGTTGAGCCCCAGATCAAGACCAAGAAACCCCTTAATTTGTGACAATACACTTTCTGGTATATCCGAATGATCTCTTAACTTAGGGGTTTCTCGCAACTAGGCCTTGGTCTATAACCAATCAAGTCAGAGTTCAAAGGCGGCCATGTTGGAAACATGACCGAATCCGTAACAGCTGAGTCTGAATGAATCCGTGCATGAATCTGAATTCAGCTTACAGCTGTAAACTAAACGGCAAGCCATTATTTCTAGTGAAAGTCCGATATATTGGACGATATTTGGCCAATTTTGCCATCATCGGCCCATTTTAACCTTCCTGTGTCGGTACCAACAGATTTGCCAATGGATACTTAGGAAATGTATAGAAACAATGCCTGTTTTTAAGTAAATATTGTTTAAAATAAGTGTTCACGTCACATCAGAAATGCCGTCGAACATGTCATTTCCTGTTGTGAACTTGTATTATGTATTTTGGGATTTATATAGGTCATCGGCCATCCTGCTGTCTAGATATCAGTGTCGGCATCGGCCATTGAACAACCCTACACAACTATGAAAACGATGCGGTTGCAGCTCTTAATTTATAGATATATTTGGACTCGAAACCGTACCAACCAAACCAACCTCGAGCCCGAACTCGAAGACCCCAACTCTACGAAACGCATGTGTGAACTTGATGTTAACTGACCTCATACTAAAATGACCTTGGGTGGTTAAAACCCATTGAGCAATGAGTTCTGAGAAGAGCTCGTTTGCACACTTGCTTTGATGGCTAATGCAATAAGACTCATTTTTAAGTGTCTAAATTTGGTCTAATGTTTTAGAATATGTCGATATGGATTTGACGCTCCGTCACTGTCATTGCTCACTGAATCAGTCTATCTTTGAGTCATCTTATTGAACTTGTGAAAGCATTTGCTGCCTCATATTCTGCTGCTCTTCTGAGACTAGAAGCACTCATTTGGTGTTTGGATGCTTTCTGTTGCTTTTCTCACATGGAAAGTCATCGTATGCGTTGCTGTGATTGCAAAGATCTCCACCCAAGCCTGATCGGAGGTGATAGATGTGTGGTCTTGTTAACTGGTCTGTTCTCTAAGGCCATAATGCCAGATGTTCAGTCTTTTGAAGGTCTCGAGCGGTGCAGCTCTCAATCCTGATAAAGCCAGAGGGGATGCGCTAACTGTAAATGTATCTTGAAAGCTCCCCCCCTCCCCAAATAGACCGAGACCAATGCCTTGTTTCTCACGTTTGTGATTGTGAGTGTACGACAAGAACTTGTTCAAACAAACCTAGAAGCTAAAGGTGTGTTTGTGAGTGGTAGCAAAGCTGTTCTGCTGCAGTATAGCACCAGGAATCATGTGACGTTATTTAACGTGCAGAGAAAAGCCTTCCAGTTTTTTTAAGTAAACGCTAAATGATCATTTGTTTTGGCAGGTTGTGACTAGATTTTTATATTTTCTGGTGTTGCCACAATGCAAGGATGTTGTGGTTGGTTGCCATAGCATTGCTCTGTGGTTGCTATGGTGTTCTGGGTGGGTTTTAGTGTGCTGCTCTGTGGTTGCTATGGTGATCTGGGTGGTTTTTAGTGTGCTGCTCTGTGGTTGCTAAGGTTTTCTGGGTGGGTTTTAGTCTGCTACTCTGTGGTTGCTATGGTGATCTGGGTGGTTTTTAGTGTGCTGCTCTGTGGTTGCTAAGGTGTTCTGGGTGGGTTTTAGTCTGCTGCTCTGTGGTTGCTATGGTGTTCTGGGTGGGTTTTAGTCTGCTGCTCTGTGGTTGCTATGGTGTTCTGGGTGGGTTTTAGTCTGCTGCTCTGTGGTTGCTAAGGTGTTCTGAGTGGTTTTTAGTGTGCTGCTCTGTGGTTGCTAAGGTGTTCTGGGTGGGTTTTAGTCTGCTGCTCTGTGGTTGCTATGGTGATCTGGGTGGGTTTTAGTGTGCTGCTCTGTGGTTGCTATGGTGATCAGGGTGGGTTTTAGTGTGCTGCTCTGTGGTTGCTAAGGTGATCTGGCTGAGTTTTATTATGCTGCTCTGTGGTTGCTATGGTGATCTGGGTGGGTTTTATTCTGCTGCTCTGTGGTTGCTATGGTGTTCTGGGTGGGTTTTATTCTGCTGCTCTGTGGTTGCTATGGTGTTCTGGGTGGGTTTTAGTCTGCTGCTCTGTGGTTGCTATGGTGTTCTGGGTGGGTTTTAGTCTGCTGCTCTGTGGTTGCTATGGTGATCTGGGTGGGTTTTAGTGTGCTGCTCTGTGGTTGCTATGGTGATCTGGGTGGGTTTTAGTGTGCTGCTCTGTGGTTGCTAAGGTGATCTGGGTGGTTTTTAGTGTGCTGCGCTGTGGTTGCTATGGTGTTCTGGGTGGGTTTTAGTCTGCTGCTCTGTGGTTGCTATGGTGTTCTGGGTGGGTTTTAGTGTGCTGCTCTGTGGTTGCTATGGTGATCTGGATGGTTTTTAGTGTGCTGCTCTGTGGTTGCTAAGGTTTTTTGGGTGGGTTTTAGTCTGCTGCTCTGTGGTTTCTATGGTGTTCTGGGTGGGTTTTAGTCTGCTGCTTTGTGGTTGCTATGGTGTTCTGGGTGGTTTTTAGTGTGCTGCTCTGTGGTTGCTATGGTGATCTGGGTGGGTTTTAGTGTGCTGCTCTGTGGTTGCTATGGTGATCTGGGTGGGATTTAGTCTGCTGCTCTGTGGTTGCTATGGTGATCTGGGTGGGTTTTAGTCTGCTGCTCTGTGGTTGCTATGGTGTTCTGGGTGGGTTTTAGTCTGCTGCTCTGTGGTTGCTATGGTGATCTGGGTGGGTTTTAGTGTGCTGCTCTGTGGTTGCAATGGTGATCTGGGTGGGTTTTAGTGTGCTGCTCTGTGGTTGCTAAGGTGATCTGGGTGGGTTTTAGTCTGCTGCTCTGTGGTTGCTATGGTGATCTGGGTGGGTTTTAGTCTGCTGCTCTGTGGTTGCTCTGGTGTTCTGAGTGGTTTTTAGTCTGCTGCTCTGTGGTTGCTAAGGTGTTCTGGGTGGGTTTTAGTGTGCTGCTCTGTGGTTGCTATGGTGATCTGGGTGGTTTTTAGTGTGCTGCTCTGTGGTTGCTATGGTGATCTGGGTGGTTTTTAGTGTGCTGCTCTGTGGTTGCTATGGTGATCTGGGTGGTTTTTAGTGTGCTGCTCTGTGGTTGCTATGGTGATCTGGGTGGTTGCGCACTGGCCCTGGTCAAAACAGCCAAAGTGTCTTTGATGTTCTGGTCTCGACTAGGGCTGGGCGATTATGGCCAAAATTGTTATCGCGGTAATCTTTTCCATAGTTCGATATCGACATTTACACATTGCACTTTCTTTTTTTTTATTTCAAAGTTAACGGAAAGAAGAAAACAACATAAATTCTAAACAGTCAAAATAGTGTCTATAAAACTGCACAGGGGGTCCAGAGATGGCCAAATCAGTGGGGTCTGCGGGATCTTTTACCAATTTTACCGTGTTTTACCGTTTCTCAATTGAAAATGAAGGTTTAAAGATCGTCTGTTTGTTCATAGTGACAGCAGTCCAGTATTTGTTGGAATATTTTTACATTAAAATTAAATATTTTGTATATTTCTTTAGATTCAGATACTCCAGTATGGGGCATAGAAGCCCTTGTGACTGTGGAATGATGCTGAATGTGGGTTCAGGGGTGTCCCGAGAGAACATTTACAAAACAATTGTATATTTTCGTTAAAGTGAGAGACTCGTCGACCAACTAGTAATTTTAGTCTTTCCTTTTCCATTCCAGACATCTCATTAGTTCACAAAATTAGAACCGATTTGTTTATTGGATTTGTTTATTATTAAAGGCTCATATCATGCTGATTAATAAAGATACATTTCAAAGGGACAAACGTTTTGGTCTAAAAGCTGCTTTGAAACCACATTAACTCGCGTGGCGCTTCATGTAGATGACAGCCGCTCCAACCCCGGGTGAACCGGAGTCAAACCTTCGACCCCCAGCGGGCAGAACGCCCCTCCACTTTTCTGGCAGCAAATGGGGACACTCCTCCACCCCTGGCAGCGGCCCTACCACTCCGGGCGGTCGGAGAGTTTTGTCTCTCCTCCCCTCGTGGACGGCGGTCTCCCTCGACCCCTCCGCGTCTCTTGGGACAGCAGGGCACTCCTCCACCCCCAGCAGCGGCTCCCTTGCTCCAGGCGGTCGGGGTATCCAGTCCCCACTTGCCCCGCGGACAGCGGCCGTTCCCCGCATCCGGGCGGTCGGGCTACTCCGAGATTACAGTGCAGAAAGATCAGATCTGTCGCGCTCTTCACTAGAGACGATGAGAGGACGCAACCATTGTCATGAAGTCTTGCGGTGCGGATGGAATCAATCCAGTGTCCGACGTAGCCTAATCGTTAGCAAGGCAGCTAGCATTAGCAAGTTCATACAGTCTGACCCTACGTTACCACTGGCGCGTTGATCGAAGCTGAGAGCGTTTTCTATGAAAGCCGAGCGTCATGCTAGCAAGGTGGATCGTAGGATTGGCAGCGGTGCGGAGCGACTCTCTCCTAGCGCTGTGAGCGCCTTTGAGCGGATTTCTTCCACCCCAGTGGAAACGCAGCCTGAGAAAGCCGAACTGCTTGTGTTTTAGCGACACACAGTAAATATCGAAAATTCCTCAAAAGCTTATCTTGGATTTTCTTTATCGTGATGTATATCGATATCGTTTTATCGCCCAGCCCCAGTCTCGAGATAGGTATGCTCGGGTCAATCGACTCCTTTAGTAAAACCAACAACAACAATGACAAAATTTTTTTTCCTCCTTAGCCAGGTTCAAAAGTCTGATTCATGGTCTGAAATTAATATTTGAAAAATGTACCAACCAGTCTGAATTTTTTAAATTACTAATCAGAAGTGTTTTATTTTTTTTCTCCCCAATTTGTAACGCCCAATTCCCAATGCGCTCTAAGTCCTCATGGTGGCATAGTGACTCGCCTCAATCCCGTTAAGAGACCGTCAATCTGCGCATCTAATCAAGTGGCATGTTGAGCGTGTTACCACGGAGACGTAGTGCGTGTGGAGACTTCACGCTATTCTCCACGGCATCCACACACAATTCACCACACCAAGAGCAAGTAGTGACCACAAGGAGGTTACCCCATGTGACTCTATCCTCCCTAGCAACCAGGCCAGTTTGGTTACCCCATGTGACTCTACCCTCCCTAGCAACCGGGCCAATTTGGTTACCCCATGTGACTCTACCCTCCCTAGCAACCGGGCCAATTTGGTTACCCCATGTGACTCTACCCTCCCTAGCAACCGGGCCAATTTGGTTACCCCATGTGACTCTACCCTCCCTAGCAACCGGCCAATTTGGTTACCCCATGTGACTCTACCCTCCCTAGCAACTGGGCCAATTTGGTTATCCCATGTGCCTCTACCCTCCCTAGCAACCGGGCCAATTTGGTTGTTAAGGAGACCTGACTGGAGTCACTCAGCACGCCCTGGGTTCAAACTCGTGACTCCAGGAGAAGTGGGGTTTTTTGAAGAACATGAGAGACAAGAAAAAGCAAGTTTAAAAGCTGGTTGTGCCATAGTTGTTGATTCACTATAAAATAGCCCCCTTGAGATCAAAAGTGCAGCGTGGTACATTACTTACCTGCTGTGAGACACCGATATTATACAATGGAAAACTTGTTTGACCATTTTATTGCATGCACCACCAGATTGGTGTGTGGCACTGGAAATGAACCTGCCAAATAGAACACGTGCTTAATTTCGCACCCCAGTCTGATTGCTTGGAAAAGGAAAAGCAAACATCTACTAAACAAGCCGCACAATCATTCATTCCAGAGCAAGCACTACTAACTAGTATCTACATGTAAAATCTAAATTGTGAGGGCAAGCCCATGCAGAAGAGTGTTGTGGTTACAGATCTAGGTTAATAACCCAAAGGTTAAAGGTTCAAGCCCTGGAAGGGGCGCTTCATAACCTGGTCTCCATTGCATCCGTGAGTGGGATTCTTAACCTTGAGTAATCAATTGCAATTGAATTTGTGCACATTGCACTGGATCAGAGACGTCTGCAGGTGATGCATAACTAACTATCACGACTATACAGTTGGGTGCATGTGTATTGGATAGAACTGCATCACTCTCTTTACCGTGAGCGTGTCGCACAGATGCTTTTTGTAGCAGCGCCAACCTGTTGCAACAGGCCTGGGTTGCCTTGGCGCTTTGTCCTCCTGCTAATGTTCCCTTCCTCTAGGGGACACGGTGATAGAAGCAGGTGGGGGCATAGAGGACGTTTCTGTCTTTACTTTCTGGACGTACCGTATGAATCCCACATTAAGGGTTTTATCTCTTATATTTTTGGAGAAGAATGAGATTATGCGTTATCTGCAGTGTGTTATTATGCTGTAAATCAAATGATGCCATGCACTCATGCTGGGCGATGTAATGTTTTTGGTGTTTTGATGGTATCCAATGTATTTATGTAGTATCGTTTCAATCGCGGCTGAGCAAAATGGTAGAAAAAGTATTGCAGTTCCAGCGAGTTCCAGCGATATTTATGATGCTGCTTTCGTTTATATCAGCAGTAAAGATGGCTCTTCTACACACCGACCTTGAATTAAACCTCAAATTTATAAAAATTGGCCCGGTTGCTAGGGAGGGTAGAGTCACATGTGGTAACCAAATTGGCCCGGTTGCTAGGGAGGGTAGTCACATGTGGTAACCAAATTGGCCCGGTTGCTAGGGAGGGTAGAGTCACATGGGGTAACCAAATTGGCCCGGTTGCTAGGGAGGGTAGAGTCACATGGGGTAACCAAATTGGCCCGGTTGCTATGGAGGGATAAGACACTTGCAATGGAAGTCAATGTGGCGGCTGTGGGTCAGGTGGTAGAGCGGGTCGGCCGCTAATCACAGGGTTGGTGGTTCGATTCCCGGCCCACATGACTCCACATGCCGAAGTGTCCTTGGGCAAGACACTGAACCCCAAGTTGCTCCCAAAGGCAGTCTAGTGCCTTACATGCAGCTCTGGCACACATCAATGGTGTGCATATGTGTGAATGAGTCCCAGTGTAAAGCGCTTTGAATACCGCTAAGGTTAAAAAGGCGCTATATAAGTGCAGACCATTTACCATTTCACTCTCTAAACATTAAAACACTCACTGTTTCAAAAGTATAGACACACTGTGTGTTAGCATGATGTTACTGTGATTAAATAGCTTGCTATTCTTGTCTCTGGCAATTTGTATCCAATATTACAACTTGGTTGTCATGACAACATAACACAACCCTGATTGACACATAATGCACAAAAATATGCATCAAATCATTGCGATATTTATGATGCTGCTTTCCTTTATATCGGCAGTAAAGATGGCTCTCCTACACACCGACCTTGAATTAAACCTCAAACTAAGTCAAATAACAACAAGTGTGTTTGGTCACGTGTGTGAGATCGGAGCTCTTTCCAGGCGTGTCTATCTTGGCTATGCTCTGCAGAGAGTGACATTTCGTTTTCATAACCAGCAGTAATTACACATCTCCCATCCCATTCGATCCTCCCGAGCGTGTTGTTTCTTTAAGCCACAGGTTGGCGAGCGGCGCTACCCAAATTTGACTCGCTTTTTTGGGCCGGTCGGTGGATCACAGGCACAGAAAAAAACAAGATCAGACATGATGATGGTGGAAACGTTTTATTTCAAGAGAAAAGGCCTCTCCTTGCAGCCACTGGTCTTTAATGCAGGCAGATTGCACGTGCTTTCAAATATAACAGGGAATTTGTTTTCTGATGTGGTGTTTTTATAAGTTTAAACCAGGAATATGTTGCATTTAATTATATTATTCTCATACTACAGACTCAATGAGACGTCAGGATAAACACATTTACCGCCATTTATTCTTTATATCTGTCCAGTCGTATGACTTTAAGCATGCAAACTTCAATTAAAAGCACCAAAAACCTTCTAAATATAAAAGTCCCAAAAGTGCATGTACGCTGCATTACATTTAACAGATAACTAAGTATCAAAGCAAGTATAGTTTAATTGCAAGAAAGATAGAACAAGCATATTTGAAGTTTGAAATTGTGTATATATAATTGATTTTAATAACAACGACGATGAAAAAGAGGTCGATACCGATATTTTAACACTTAAATAAATACAATCTAAAAAACATTGAAATATGACGATGATAAATATTAAGACGATTTATGTTTTAAAAAAGTTTTTTGGACTTCTGTGCATCTGTTTTTGAGCTTCTAAATTGTGTAAAGTGGATTATTGTTTTCATTTTAAACAACTTCAGCTGCAGAAAACAAGGAACCTGCAATAAACATCTAAAACTTTTAAATAATTGACCAAATGTTGTCTACTTTGACCCAATCAAATAAACATTCTTTACATTCCTGTGGCCAAGTTTTATATAAAAAATAAAAATAAAAAGCCATGTCCAGGGCGTGCTGAGTGACTCCAATCAGGTCTCCTTAGCAACCAAATTGGCCCGGTTGCTAGGGAGGGTAGAGTCACATTGGGTATCCAAATTGCCCTGGTTGCTAGGGAGGATAGAGTCACATGGGGTAACAAAATTGGCCCGGTTGCTAGGGAGGGTAGAGTCACATGGGGTAACCAAATTGGCCCTGTTGCTAGGGAGGGTAGAGTCACATGGGGTAACCAAATTGGCCCGGTTGCTAGGGAGGGTAGAGTCACATGGGGTAACCAATTTGGCCCGGTTGCTAGGGAGGGTAGGGTCACATGGGGTAACCAAATTGGCCCGGTTGCTAGGGAGGGTAGAGTCACATGGGGTAACCAAATTGGCCCGGTTGCTAGGGAGGGTAGGGTCACATGGGGTAACCAAATTGGCCCAGTTGCTAGGGAGGGTAGGGTCACATGGGGTAACCAAATTGGCCCGGTTAATAGGGAGGGTAGAGTCACATGGGGTAAACAAATTGGCCCAGTTGCTAGGGAGGGTAGAGTCACATGGGGTAACCAAATTGGCCCGGTTGCTAGGGAGGGTAGAGTCACATGGGGTAACCAAAATGCCCGGTTGCTAGGGAGGGTAGAGTCACATGGGGTAACCAAATTGGCCCGGTTGCTAGGGAGGGTAGAGTCACATGGGGTAACCAAATTGGCCTGGTTGCTAGGGAGGGTAGAGTCACATGGGGTAACCTCCTCGTGGTCACTATAATGTGGTTCTCGCTCTCGATGGGGCGTGTGGTGAGTTGTGTGTGGATGCCGCTGAGAATAGCGTGAAGCCTCCACACGCGCTACGTCTCCATGGTAACACGCTCAACAAGTCACGTGATAAGATGCGCGGATTGAGTCACTACACTTAGAGCGCATTGGCAATTGGGCATCACAAATTGGGGAGAAAAAGGGAGAAAATACAAAAAAATAGCATAATGACTATATTGCAAATGATGATAGGATTGAAACCAGTGGTGGAGCTAGGGTGTGGCAAGAGGTAGCCGTGCCCACCATGGACCGAAGCCGGGCCACCCCTTGCAACCCTTTACTCAGATCCTCTAAAGCAAAGCCAGAATGCACCAATCAAAACCCACATGGCGAGTAGCATATGCCTGAAAAAGCCACCGATATATTGTGCATCCCGACATTATACATATCTAGGTACAACATTACAAGTTACATATCAAGTAACTAATAGAACAAGCATATTTTAGTTTTTAAATCGTGTAGATATATTGTTAAAAATGATGTCAATATCAGTGTAACATGTTCATAGTTTATGTGCTGAACTACGATTGTTAACTCACAAGATCGTTTCAAAGCAGCTTGACTGAGAATGATGCCGTGATGTCCTGAAGTCCTCATTGTGTGGTTTGAGAGGAATAACGTGATTAAATCATGCCTTAAAAATGATTGTCTTCAGGCCACTATGACACCAGTTGGCTAAAAGTCATAAAGCAAAATGACTCAAAGTAAAGTCAGTGAGTTCGGGGAAAAGCTCCAGCAGCATTTGTTTGCACATGGCACTTGAGATTGTTTTCAAATGCAATAAACATTTTTCAGTGCACGGAGGCCATTTGGTAATATCAAGGCCGCAGTCTGGGAATTGTGTGATTACCAAAAGTTTGACTCCATTATTTTGACTCTGGCCCTCTTCGGTTGATAGTTAGTTTGGCCAAGACATTTGATCCAGTTACGGTACCGTTGAAGGGCAAAACACACAGATGCACGGCCAGCTTCAGAGCGTTTGGATGCTCAAAGGGTTTCAAAATTCTGATGGACCCACATCAAAGCAATGTAGAGCCCTGGTGAAGTGGGGACGAAGCCCTGCTCTCCAAAACGACTTTGAACTTGGACAGCTGTCCGCCAAGAGCCACGGGTTTGAGGGTTTAGAGGTTTTACGTGCCGCAACTTTTTCAAGTTAACCCTCTGACGGGCACTTCGCCCAATTGCAACGTACAAAATCATTTCGAAGGGCGTTCTTTCCTCCCAAGCTCCTGGTTAATCTCGTAAGATTCCTTCTCCCCGTTCACTTAGGTCAGCTTAACCTGTGTAATCGCTCAGCAGCAGGTTTCAGGTTATACAGAGTCTCTACTTTGAACTACTGATCTAAGGTCAGATCTTCTAGTGCTGGCGGTATGACTGTATATGCGGTGCAATGATACAAATGTGTCAACTGAGGTTTTGTTTTACCATGAATACTGTTGGAGATATATTTGTAAAGGATTTAATGTACTGGATTATTCCACATGAATATTACACAGGGATGCTCCGATATGAAATGTTTGGCTGATACCAATATGTGACATCACAGCCTGGCCACGCCCTCCTCCTCATCACACTCCTCCTCCGCCCGATTCAGGCTACAACATTAATCCGGATACATTTGAAAACAGCGTTTCCGTTTCAAACGCTCTCCATCCACACCAGCGATTTCAAGCATTTTCCAAAAGTTGCTCGTCCGCACTGAAACGTATGAAAGCGCTTAAATCGTGTCACTGCACATGCGGGAAATCCCCGCTGCATGTACGGACTGAAACACAATTGTCCGCGTGTTCTGTCGCCGGACACCAATTCCGAGTAAAGTTCCCGTCGTCTTTGAAGGAACGCAATATGATGGTTGCATGAACATTATCATAGTGAGCTATAAGTACAACAGCAGCGCTATAACACGGGCCGCCATCTTGATTGTTTTGTTTGGATAGATCACATGACTGCATCACATGACAACAAATACATCACCATTTTCAGATAAATCTGTTTTTACAGTCCACACTACAACTCGAAAACGGCATTTTCAAATGTACCCACTTTGGAGTGCGTTTTCAAAAAACTAAAAACGCCGTCTCGGTGTTGACGAGGCCTCAGGCCGGGGCGCCATCTGTCTGATGCTGCCATTCCGGCTGTTCTGTCAGCCGGTGGTCCACCCCGCCTCCTGACAACCTATGGGAGAAATGAGGGGAGGCTTGGGGGAAGGGAAAGGGTGAGTGAGATAGCTCCTCCCCTTCTCGGCAGCAGGCATCGGTTCCTCCGGCTCTCGGCGGCAGGCATCGGTTCCTCTGGCTCTCAGCGGCAGGCATCGGTTCCTCCGGCTCTCAGCGGCAGGCATCGGTTCCTCCGGCTCTCAGCGGCAGGCATCGGTTCCTCCGGCTCGCAGCGGCCGGCAGCGACCCCTCCATCCCCTCCATCCCCAGGCAGATGGCCGTGGCTGCTCCCCTGGTGGATGGCAGCGGCGAGGACTCCACAACAGCGCATCCCTCCTCCCTCCCAGTTTTCGGCACGAATGTAACGAGGAGGGGGGAGATGCTGCCATTCCGGCCGTTCTGTCAGTCGGTGGTCCACCCTGCCTTTTGACAACCGGGGTCCACCCTGACTCTTGAAGAACCGGTTCCTCCGGTTCTCGGCGGCAGGCATCGGTTCCTCCGTTTCTCAGCGGCCGGCAGCGGTGTAAGGGAGGAGGGATGCGCTGTCGTGGAGTCCTCGCCGCTGCCATCCGCTAGGCTTTCGCCAGCCGGCGGGTGCTCCCCTGGCGGATGGTAGCGGCGAGGACTCCACAACAGCGCATCCCTCCTCCCTCCCAGTTTTCGGCACGAATGTAACGAGGAGGGGGGAGATGCTGCCATTCCGGCCGTTCTGTCAGTCGGTGGTCCACCCCGCCTCTTGACAACCTGGGGGAGAGTGGAGGCTTGGGGGAAGGGAAAGGGTGAGCAGAGACACTGAGAGAGATCCTCCCCTTCTCGGCGGCCGGTATTGGTTCCTCCGCCTCTCTGCGGCCGACAGCGATCCCTCCTCCCTCCCAGTTTCCGGCACCAGTGTAACAAGGTAAAGGATGGGCAAGGAGGAGGCGGGAACCGGCCGAAGAATCAACATAAATGATAGAACTCACATTTGACATATTATGACACATTTCAAATAACTGGAATCACAACAAGTGCAGTTGCTTTACATAGAATGTGAAAAAGGTTATTTTGCACTTGTTAAACAGTTTTGTGCACTTCTAAACAAAAGAACTCTCATTATACGTGTGATGTCACAACATTAGAAATTCATATTGTGCATTTTCAACATGCTTAACATTTTTCAGGATTTAATTTTTTATGTAATAAAGAGAAAAAAACTATTATAAACAACACAATAAATGTAACGTTTTGGCTGGCTTGTATCTTTCATGTAACTCCCCACATTTCTTCTAAATAATGTTCACTAAAACAAGCATGATACTCCCCCTGCGCGCTCTCAGGAGGACCGACGATGGGGAGGAAGGGATGCATGCGTTAATAGAGGAGCACATCAAAGAGTGTAAAAGCGAGTCAAGATGATTAAAAAGGAGCTTGTTTACTCTGCGCTTCCGATAGGCCTCCACTCCCCTCGTTCAGATGGCTTTCCTGTCTGAATTTCCCCCCTGGACACTGATAACAGGTCCTCCTCTCAGCTCACGGCCGGTTGATGTTTGTCTTCCGGCTCTTTCCGCTGTTCTGATGGTGTGCTGGAAGCCATGATAGTTCTTGTGAAGTTCTGTCCTGCTATTGTTCAGCACAAGTAGATGACAGCTTCAAAGTAAATGTGAGTGATGATTGCCCGTGCAACAGATTGCTGCCATGATGCCAGGGTGTTGTGGGTGATTGCCAGGGCATTGATGCTCTGAGTGTTTTCAGGGTGTTGTGGGTAGTTGAGAGGATGTTGGGTTAATGTTAAGGTTAAAAACATTTTTTTTGACACCAATTCATTTTTCTTAATCCAGTTGGAATAAAATTCCTCGAGTTTGTTCAGACGTGGTATTCGAAAACTCCTCAAAAACCACTGTTTGCGAGCAGCAACAAGCCGCCTTGCCCTGCACATCTGACGAGTTACGCACATATACGCAGTTGTCACCAAAATAACAAAGTATGATGAGTTGTGTTCTCCATGCGTGTTTATGATGACGTAAGATGAACGCAAATGGACGGGGTGAGTGTGAAACCAGACCGACGCTGCGGGGGGCACCGGGAACAATCACACTCGGAATCGGACCGCAGCAAACGTGCCCAATGTGGAAACCCCCTGAGTGTTCAGGAGCATCCCGATCCTTTAGATGAGCATGAATGTGGATGTGTGTTAGCATTAACTATGTCCTCAGATATGTGCATGCACACGCGCACACACACACATAAACACAAATGCACACATGCACACACACACACATACAAACACACACACACACACACATAAACACACACACACACACACAAACACACACACACACAAACACACACATAAACAAACACACACACACAAACACACACATAAACAAACACGCACACATAAACACGCACACACACATAAACACACACACACACAAACACACACATAAACAAACACGCACACACAAACACACACACACACAAACACACACACATAAACAAACACGCACACACAAACACACACACACACAAACACACACATAAACAAACACGCACACACACACACACACACACACAAACACACACATAAACAAACACACACACACACAAACACACACATAAACAAACACGCACACAAACACACACACACACACAACACACACACACAAACACACACATAAACAAACACGCACACACAAACACACACACACACAAACACACACATAAACAAACACGCACATAAACACGCACACACACATAAACACACACACACACAAACACACACACACACAAACACACACATAAACAAACACACACATAAACAAACACACGCACACACAAACACACACATAAACAAACACGCGCACACAAACACACACACACAAACACACACATAAACAAACACACACACACACAAACACACACATAAACAAACACACACACACAAACACACACATAAACAAACACACACACACACACACACACACACACATAAACAAACACACGCACACAAACACACACATAAACAAACACACACACAAACACACACATAAACAAACACACAAACACACACACACACAAACACACACATAAACAAACACACGCACACAAACACACACATAAACAAACACGCACATAAACACGCACACACACATAACACACACATAAACACACACATAAACAAACACGCACACAAACACACACATAAACAAACACGCACACAAACACACACATAAACAAACACACACACAAACACACACATAAACAAACACACACACAAACACACACATAAACAAACACACAAACACACACACACACAAACACACACATAAACAAACACACGCACACAAACACACACATAAACAAACACACACATAAACACACACACACACATAAACACACACACACACACATAAACAAACACGCACACACAAACACACACATAAACAAACACACGCACACAAACACACACATAAACAAACACGCACATAAACACGCACACACACATAAACACACACAAACACACACATAAACAAACACACACACACAAACACACACATAAACAAACACGCACACACAAACACACGCACACAAACACACACATAAACAAACACACACACAAACACACACATAAACAAACACACACACACAAACACACACACACATAAACACACGCACACACAAACACACACACACACAAACACACACATAAACAAACACACACACAAACACACGCACACAAACACACACATAAAACAAACACACGCACACAAACACACACATAAACAAACACACACACACACACAAACACACACATAAACAAACACACGCACACAAACACACACATAAACAAACACGCACATAAACACGTACACACACAAACACACACATTAACACGCACACACACACACAAACACACACATTAACACAAATGCACACATGCACACACACACTCATACAGACACAAACAAACATACACACACACATAAACACACAAACACACACATAAACAAACACACACATAAACAAACACACGCACACAAACACACACAAACGTGCACACACACACACAAACATGCATACGCACACACACACACACACACACAGAAACACACGCGCAAACACACACACACACAAACGTGCACACATACACACAAACACACGCGCACACACACACACACACACACACACACACAAACATGCACACGCTCACGCACACACGCGCCCACACACACACACAAACATGCAAACACACAAACACACACACACAATGTGTGTTGAGTGCCCTTTTGTGCGTTGCCTTTCCGTGTACACACAACATATTTCAAGATCTGTTCATCGTATGTTGCGTTTGGGCTCGTTTGAATCGGGACGGTCTGCTGTAAGTTACTATATGATAAAAGGAATCTTCTGTTTATTATATTGATGTGTGTTTGTAGGAATTTCATCCATTAAAACTCACAAATCTGCTCATTGCATTTGACTAATTAAGACGTTTCTAACGATATAAAACACACACGACTCTTTCATCTTATTATGCTTTTACCAACTGATGATAACGGCAGTGAAAACACATGATGCGATATTCTTCTGGATAATCAATGTCCTGTTTTGAAGAAGAACAACTTTACCACCTCAAATCTGGATTTTATGCCGTTATATCAGATTTAATTGGGGTGAAACTACATTCAACTCTTACTGTGTGTGTTTCTGCCACATCATTCTCCATTAAATGAGACCCCGCGAGGCCCCAAACGTGTGTTAACAGTTTGTTGGTGATTGTTTATAAGGGCCGCAAACATTACAGTGTGTGACCGTACATGATGGGGGGAGGGCACCAAACTACCATCACTGTATATTTGTCTGCTGCTTGAACCAATCGGATCGCACGCTTTAAATCCCACTAATAGCTTGTTGTTTCCTGTGTGTCATTGTGGAATTCATGTTGAATTGAATTGAATCAGGAAGCCTTTTTTCAAGCTGCAGCTTGGACCCAGGCATCGTATTAGAGTCTTTGTTTCTTTACCGTGGCACATGAACCTGATTAAATAATGTTTCTGTGTAGTAACATGTCCTTTGTGTGAAGGGTTGAGATTGCACAAAGATTCAAAAGTCCTTCGTTTGTGTCCCATTGATAGCTGTTGACTTCTGGCATCAAATATCTTCCATGCTTTGTGGTTCAGTTAACCCTCATTAAGTCCTTATATAAACCCAATGAATCCTCTGTTGACTGCCTAATAAATCCATATTAAAACTCTATTAACCCTTTGGTAACCCCTTGTTAATACAATAATCCACTGTTTAACAATCTGTGGGCCATTATCAGTGCACACACTGAAGCATTATCTCATTATAATAATTAAACACTTTTGCTGGGCTAAGTGATGTAGAACATAATGCAATTAGATGAGCAATATGTGCATTAGGCTAAATGTATTTGTACTGTGCAGGAATTGGTTATTAGATTACAGAGAGCGTGACTGTTATTAGCATATTAGCATTAGCTTAGCAAGCACCAGGTAAAACATTTGAGTAAAACACTTATGAAAAGTTAGAGTTCTAACAGTTAAAGCTCTGGGCTTATGATCAAAGCACAGGGGCTATGCGTTAGCATGTTTGCTAATCGGCTAACAGTTACCATTCGACAATTTTAGCATGCTAAGAAGGTGTTGTGTTTTAGCATGCTTGTTAATCAGATAACAGTTACCATTACACAAACATTTTAGCATGTTAACAAGGTGCTGTGCTATAGCATACTTGCTAATTGGCTAACAGTTATTATTAGACAAGAATTTTAGCATGCTAACAAGGTGCTGTGCTTTTGCATGCTTGTTAATCGGCTAACAGTCACCATTAGACAATGTTAGCATGCTAACAAGGTGCTGTGCCTTAGCGTGCATTCCAATCAGCTAACAGTTACCATTAGACTATTTTAGCATGCTTGTTAATCGGCTAACAGTCACCATTAGACAATGTTAGCATGCTAACAAGGTGCTGTGCCTTAGCGTGCTTGCTAATCGGATAACAGTTACCATTAGACAAACTTTTTAAAATGTTAACAAGATGCTGTGATTTAGCATGCTTGCTAATTGGCTATCAGTTACCATTAGAACATTTTTGCATGCTAACAAGGCGCTGTGCCTTATCATGCTTGCTAATCAACAAACATTTTAAAATGTTAACAAGGTGCTGTGCTTTAGCATGTTTGCTAATTGGCTATCAGTTACCATTAGAAAATTTTAGCATTTTAACAAGGTGCTGTGCTTTAGCATGCTTGCTAATTGGCTAACAGTTACATTAGACATTTTTGGCATTTTAACAAGGTGCTGTGCTTTAGCATGCTTGCTAATTGGCTAGCAGTTACCATTAAACAATTTTAGCATGCTAACAAGGTGCTAAGCCTTAGCATGCTTGCTAATCAGCTAACAGTTACCATTAGACAAACGTTTTAAAATGCTAACAAGGTGATGTTTTTAGCATGTTTGCTAATTGGCTAACAGTTACCATTAGACTATTTTAGCATGCTTGCTAATCGGCTAACAGTTACCATTCGACAAACATTTTAAAAATGCTAAAAAGGTGCTGTGCTTTAGCATGCTTGCTAATTGGCTAACAGTTACCATTAGACTATTTTAGCATGCTTGCTAATCGGCTAACAGTTACCATTAGACTATTTTAGCATGCTTGCTAATCGGCTAACAGTTACCATTAGACAAACATTTTAAAATGCTAACAAGATGCTGTGATTTAGCATGCTTGCTAATTGGCTATCAGTTACCATTAGAACATTTTTGCATGCTAACAAGGCGCTGTGCCTTATCATGCTTGCTAATCAACAAACATTTTAAAATGTTAACAAGGTGCTGTGCTTTAGCATGTTTGCTAATTGGCTATCAGTTACCATTAGAAAATTTTAGCATTTTAACAAGGTGCTGTGCTTTAGCATGCTTGCTAATTGGCTAACAGTTACATTAGACATTTTTGGCATTTTAACAAGGTGCTGTGCTTTAGCATGCTTGCTAATTGGCTAGCAGTTATCATTAAACAATTTTAGCATGCTAACAAGGTGCTAAGCCTTAGCATGCTTGCTAATCAGCTAACAGTTACCATTAGACAAACGTTTTAAAATGCTAACAAGGTGATGTTTTTAGCATGTTTGCTAATTGGCTAACAGTTACCATTAGACTATTCTAGCATGCTTGTTAATCGGCTAACAGTTACCATTCGACAAACATTTTAAAAATGCTAAAAAGGTGCTGTGCTTTAGCATGCTTGCTAATTGGCTAACAGTTACCATTAGACTATTTTAGCATGCTTGCTAATCGGCTAACAGTTACCATTAGACTATTTTAACAGTTACCATTAGACAAACATTTTAAAATGCTAACAAGATGCTGTGCTTTAGCATGCTTGATAATTGGCTAACAGTGACCATTAGACTATTTTAGCATACTTGCTAATCGGCTAACAGTTACCATTAGACTATTTTAGCATGATTGCTAATCGGCTAACAGTTACCATTAGACAAACATTTTAAAATGCTAACAAGATGCTGTGCTTTAGCATGCATGCTAAATGGCTAACAGTTACCATTAGAAAATGTTAGCATTTTAACAAGGTGCTGTGCTTTAACATGCTTGTTAATTGGCTAACAGTTACCATTAAACAATTTTAGCATGTTAACAAGGTGCTATGCCTTAGCATGCTTGCTAATCAGCTAACAGTTACCATTAGAAAAACGTTTTAAAATGCT
>NC_068279.1:482500-485000 GCF_025860055.1 Xyrauchen texanus | reverse complement strand
GTGTGTGTGTGTGATGTGTTTTTGTGTGATGTGTTTTGTGTGTGTGTGTGTGTGTGTGTGTTTGTGTGTGTATGTGTGTATGTGTGTGTGTGTGTGTGTGTATGTATGTGTGTTTTGTGTGTGTGATGTGTTTGTGTGATGTGTTTTGTGTGATGTGTTGTGTATGTGTTATGTGTATGTGTGTGTGTGTGATGTGTTTTGTGTGTGATGTGTTTTGTGTGTGATGTGTTTTGTGTGATGTGTTGTGTGATGTGTTTGTGTGATGTGTTTGTGTGTTGTATGTATGTATTTGTGTGTGTGTGATGTATTGTGTATGTGTTGTGTGTTGTGATGTGTTTTGTGTGATGTGTTGTGTGTATGTATTGTGTGTGTGTGTGTGTGATGTGTTTTGTGTGTGTTGTGTGTGTGTTTGTGATGATGTGTTTTGTGTATGTGTGTGATGTGTTTTGTGTGTGTGTGTGATGTGTTTTGTGTGTGTGTGTGTGTTGTGTGATGTGTTTGTGTGTGTGTTATGTGATGTGTTTTGTGTGTGTGTGTGATGTGTTTGTGTGTGTGTATGTGTTTTGTGTGTGTGTGTGATGTGTTTTGTGTGTGTGATGTGTTTTGTGTGTGTGTGTGTGTGTGATGTGTGTTTGTGTGTGTGATGTGTTTATTGTGTGTGTGTGTGTGTTTGTGTGATGTGTTTGTGTGTGATGTGTTTTGTGTGTGTGTATTGTGTGTGTGTATTGTGTGTGTGATGTGTTGTGTGTGTGTGTGATGTGTTTTGTGTGTGTGTGTGTGTGTGTTGTGTGTGTGATGTGTTTGTATGTGTGTGTGTATGTGTTGTGTGTGTGTGTGATGTGTTTGTGTGTGTGTGTGTGTGATGTGTTTGTGTGTGTATGTGTTTGTGTGTGTATGTGTTGTTGTGTGATGTGTTTGTGTTGTGTGTGTGATGTGTTTTGTGTGTGTGTTTGTGTGATGTGTTGTTGTGTGTGTGTGTTTGTGTGATGTGTTTTGTGTGTGTATGTGTTTGTGTGTGTTTGTGTGATGTGTTTGTGTATTATTATTGTGTGATGTGTTTGTGTGTATGTTTTGTGTGTGATGTGTTTTGTATGTGATGTGTTTGTATTATTATGTGTGTATTGTATGTGTTATGTGTGTATGTGTGTGTGTGATGTGTTTTGTGTGTGTGTGATGTGTTTTGTGTGTGTGTGTTTGTGTGATGTGTTTGTGTGTGTGTGTGTGATGTGTTTGTGTGTGTGTGTGTGATGTGTTTTGTGTGATGTGTTTTGTGTGTATGTGTTGTATTGTGTGATGTGTTTGTATGATGTGTTTTGTGATGTGTGTTGTGTGTGTGTTATGTGATGTGTTTTGTGTGATGTGTTGTGTGTTATTGTGATGTGTTTTGTGTGATGTGTTTTGTATGTATTGTGTGATGTGTTTTGTGTGTGTGTATTGTGTGTGTGTGATGTGTTTTGTGTTGTATGTGTGTGATGTGTTTGTGTGTTATTGTGATGTGTTTGTGTGTGTGTGTGATGTGTTTTGTGTGTGTGTGTGATGTGTTTTGTGTGTTGTTGTGTGTGTGTGTGTGTGATGTGTTTTGTGTGTGTGTGTGATGTGTTTTGTGTGATGTGTTTTGTGTGTGTGTGTGTGATGTGTTTTGTGTGATGTGTTTTGTGTGTGTGTGTGTGATGTGTTTTGTGTGTGTGTGTGATGTGTTTTGTGTGATGTGTTTTGTGTGATGTGTGTGTTGTGTGTGTGTGATGTGTTTTGTGTGTGTGTGTGATGTGTTTTGTGTGTGTGTGTGTGTATGTGTGTGTGTGTGTGATGTGTTTTGTGTGATGTGTTTTGTGTGTGTGATGTGTTTTGTGTGTGTGTGTGTGTTTTGTGTGATGTGTTTTGTGTGTGTGTGTGATGTGTTTTGTGTTGTGTGTGTGTGTGATGTGTTTTGTGTGTGTGTTGTGTGTGTGTGTGATGTGTTTTGTGTGATGTGTTTTGTGTGTGTGTGTTTGTGTGTGTGTGTGATGTGTTTTGTGTGTGTGTTGTGTGTGATGTGTTTGTGTGTGTGTTGTGTGTGATGTGTTTTGTGTGTGTGTGTATGTGTGTGTGTGTGTGATGTGTTTGTGTGTGTGTGTGATGTGTTTTGTGTGTGTGTGTGTGTGTTGTGTGATGTGTTTGTGTGTGTGTGTGTGTGTGTGTGATGTGTTGTGTGTGTGTGTGTGATGTGTTTTGTGTGTGTGTGTGTGTGATGTGTTTTGTGTGATGTGTTTTGTGTGATGTGTTTTGTGTGTGTGTGTGATGTGTTTTGTGTGATGTGTTTTGTGTGTGTGTGTGATGTGTTTTGTGTGATGTGTTTTGTGTGTGTGTGTGTGTGTGATGTGTTTGTGTGTGTGTGTGTGTGTGATGTGTTTTGTGTGATGTGTTTGTGTGTGATGTGTTTGTGTGTGTGTGATGTGTTTTGTGTGTGATGTGTTTTGTGTGTGTGTGTGTGTGTGTGTTTTGTGTGATGTGTTTTGTGTGT
>NC_068279.1:447500-467500 GCF_025860055.1 Xyrauchen texanus | reverse complement strand
AGTTTTTTATTCAACCCAAAATATTCCTTTAATAATAACAAGCAAGTGTTACCTTTTATTTATCCAGTGTTAAAAGTGGTTAACAAGACCTCAACCCAGACATGTGCTGGTCCATGTTGTTTGGACCTGCACGGTTCCGGAAGCTTGTTAAACTGAGGGTTGTCTGTGTGTTGTATTGAGGTTTGCAAGCGCAGTCTGGTGAACACATTAGCTGACCGCTTCTTTAACCTGAAACACTGTGAGGTTCGCAGTGGTGGACAGTAACGAAGTAAATGTAATTCGTTACTGTACTTAAGTAGCTTTTTTGTGTATCTGTACTTTACTGAAGTATTTAAATTTGGGGAGACTTTTACTTTAACTCCACTACATTTCAAAGTCAAATATCTTACTTTTTACTCTACTACATTTTCAAAATCAGTCGTTCCTTTTTATTTATGAGTGGATAAAATCGTAACTGGTCAAACGAGCCACCAATCACAGTACAGCACGCGCGCTTTGTTTTGAACTTGCATTGGCGGCATCTACTAAGCGCGAACCAGGGGTGTGTTTCCCAAAAGCATCGTTAGCCAGCTATGGTCGCAAGTTCCGTCGTTATCATCATAGTTCAACGAGTCGGTGCTTCCCGAAACCATCGTTCCAACGAACATTCGCAAACAGCATCGCAGAGTTGTGTGGTTGGAACGACAGCTCTCGACCTGTGGTTAGAAGCAGAGTTTCTTGTTATTATAACATGTGGGCTTAATACATTATTATCTTGAGCCAAATAAGCAAGACGACATTCAGTACAATCAGTATCTTTTATTTAGAAGACATACAAATGTCCTTTATGTCTTTTAGTTTGTCAATATATTTAAAGCACCGTTTTTGAAGAGTGCGCATGTGTGAACGTGCTCTAGTGCGTAAGAACGAGCCTATGATTGAATCTGGAAATAAAGCAAATAACTGAGAAAAATATGAGATAGTCCTCAGATGACATGTCCGTAATTTATAGCAAAACATCTAGCATTAATTCGATCGCAAACAGATTCATTAAAAGTAGTTTTTACTCCACCACATGTGTGACATCATTAACCAACGTGGTTGAACAACCAATTTGCGACAATACGGTTTTGGGAAACAGTCGTGACTAGCAAGTTGATTTCTTCAACAGTGCATCGTACTACGGTAGTGGAGCAGCAAGTTACGTCGTTGTACGGGAAACGCACCCCAGAGCCGTTAAATATGAGAGTTGCGAACATAGACGGTTGCGACAGTGATCTCGCCGCTGCGCGGTCACGTGATTCGTGTAGCTCTCAATAGTTCCAAACAAATTGCGTTGCCAATGATTTTAAGCGGGGCAGAGAGCAGCAGCTATTATTGCAGCAATTATCGGTAAATATTGACGCATAATGTACATTGATTATTATGTTGACACTAAAATAAAAAAAAAAAAAGTTGCCAGCCACCGCCAGGGTTTTTGACGATTTTCGCAAAACTTTAATGGCCCGCAGAATATTTAATTCCATGAATATATGAAGATGCTATATATCAAAATAAAGATCTGAGCCTCTGCTTTTAGGCAAATAAAAAACGATTTTATTTTATCTTCATTTGTTATTTTTAATGCCATTAAGGCATTAAAGGTAGGCTTTGTCAAAAACAACATTTCGGACAAAAAGCTGAGAAAAGGCATTTCTATCTACATTTTGAGCTACATTCTCAAAACTCCACTTACGTTTAAGACAATCGCAGTCTGTTTCTTTGATCAAAGAGTTACGTACTCTTTCAAAACATGCGTCGCGGGTCTTTCTTACAGTATTCCACCTAAAACACGGATACCAGGAAAATTCCGTGTTTGGCGGGAAGCTTTTTCATAAACCCCGGAAAATTCCGTGTTTGGAAGGGAAAGAGTTAATATAATTATCATTTAATTATTTTTAAACCATTAAAATCAAATTTTGTCTAAATTACACAATGATGATTAATCGACTTTATGGACGTTGCAGTTTTTGTCGTCTGTTAATGCTGATGTTCTGTGAAGCTGCTTTGAAACGATGTGTGTTGTGAAAGGCGCTATACAAATAAAATTGAATTGAATTGAATTGAATTAAAATGACTTGCATATAATAGCATTGTTTTTCTGGAGAGTAGCAGAAACACTGCATTAATACGTTTTTGTGTTTAATTCTGGAGGGAAATTGGCTGCTCCAATAACATAGAATATATATATATATATTCTATGTGTGTGTGTGTGTGTATGTATGTATATATTTATATTTAATGGCGTTGTGCAGGTTTATGTGACTATCATAACATTAGGATGTTAATAATTATGACCATAGACGCTCGAGAAAAATATATACAGTAAATACTGTAAATGTATTATACCTTATGGGAACAGTCCCCTTCCCTCCAAAATTAAACACACAAAAAATGTATTCAATTCAAATATATATATATATATATACACACACACATCTGACTAATTAATGTCATTTTATTAATAGACTGGTGTGCCAAGAGTGACATTAGTCTTCATGTAGACTGAGTTAAGCAAGAGTCTTGTGACAAATTATAATAGGACATTATGGCCATAAAAAATCATAGTACTTGGATACTTAAGTACATTTGAAGGCAAATACTTTTGTACTTTTACTCAAGTGAATGTTTAAAGGCAGCACTTCTACTTTTACTTGAGTAATATTTTACCTTGAGTATCTTTAACTCAAGTACATGGTATGTGTACTTCGTCCACCACTGTTCGTTATCTGCTATAAATGAGAATATGTTTTAAAGAGCAAATAACCACTTATAACCGATATTCCACAATATTATTGTAGTAACGATCATTGTGGTATGGTATTACATTGAAAATATGGTTACCATGACACACTTTTGCAAAAATGAAAGGGATACTGTAAGTAGATGTAGTCATGCCCTCCACAACAGATGGCATCAGTTACTGATTCCCACAGTCCTGATGTGAAGTAAAGCATCTGTTTGCTGGTTATCATCATCTGAAAGGACAGGTGTCTTAACCGCACCAGTGCTGTACCTCAGATATCGCCACTGATATGATCATTTATATGCTATTTTCTGATTGGGATGTAGGTTAAAGATGAATTTCACCAGTCTCTCTTACATACTCTGGTCTTTAGACACCTGGCACGTACTGTATCTCACAAATGGACGTGTAAAGTGCCCAGATGGTGTACAATTGCAAGACAATTAGAAAATAATAGAATAAAATATATTTTAGCACAATATGATGTTTTATTTTTCGCATATCACAGAAGTAATGTGACTAATCTGGAACAGAATTCGTAGCTTCCACACTGAAATTTCATGAGAAGCAACTGGCTGTCAAACACATATTGAGCTACACATAACACATAAGATACACATAAGATGCACGTAAGATGGAGGTAAGATGCACGTCAGATGCACGTCAGATGCACGTCAGATGGACGTAAGATGTACGTAAGATTCACGTAAGATGGACGTAAGATGGACGTAAGATGCACGTAAGATGGACGTAAGATGCACGTAAGATGGACGTAAGATGCACGTAAGATGGACGTAAGATGCACGTCAGATGCACGTCAGATGGACGTAAGATGTACGTAAGATTCACGTAAGATGGACGTAAGATGCACGTAAGATGCACGTAAGATGCACGTAAGATGCACGTAAGATGCACGTAAGATGGACGTAAGATGCACGTAAGATGCACGTAAGATGGGCGTAAGATGGACGTAAGATGCCGTAAGATGCGCGTAAGATGCACGTAAGATGCCGTAAGATGGGCGTAAGATGCCGTAAGATGGGCGTAAGATGCGCGTAAGATGCACGTAAGATGCACGTAAGATGGATGTAAGATGCCGTAAGATGGGCGTAAGATGCACGTAAGATGCCGTAAGATGGGCGTAAGATGCACGTAAGATGGGCGTAGATGCACGTTAGATGCACGTAAGATGGGCGTAAGATGGGCGTAAGATGCCGTAAGATGGACGTAAGATGCACGTAAGATGCACGTAAGATGCACGTAAGATGGACGTAAGATGGACGTAAGATGCACGTAAGATGCACGTAAGATGGACGTAAGATGCACGTAAGATGCACGTAAGATGGACGTAAGATGCACGTAAGATGCACGTAAGATGCACGTAAGATGCACGTAAGATGGACGTAAGATGCACGTAAGATGCACGTAAGATGGACGTAAGATACACGTAAGGCAAGGCAAGGCAAGTTTATTTATATAGCACATTTCATACACAATGGTAATTCAAAGTGCTTTACATAGAAGAGATTAAAATAAGAATAAAAAAAATAAGAATAATTGAAACAGTTTAGAATAAAATAAAATCCAGTACAAACAGTCGGACACACAGTGGCACAGTGCTCATTCAGTAAATGCACAGCTAAACAGATCCAGAGTCTGGATTTGAATGTGACTACTGTAGGAGCACATCTGATCTCTTCTGGAAGCTGGTTCCAGCTGCGGCTGGCATAATAGCTAAAAGCAGACTCTCCTTGCTTAGAGTGAACCCTTGGTATTTCTAGCTGATGTGATCCTAATGATCTGAGTGATCTGTTGGGTTTATATTCAGTGAGCATATCTGCAATATATTGAGGTCCTAGCCCATTGAGTGATTTATATACCAGTAATAATACTTTAAAATCAATCCTAAATGTAACTGGGAGCCAGTGTAAAGACCTGAGGACTGGTGTGATATGTTCATATTTTCTGGTTCTGCTCAGAATCCTGGCAGCAGCATTCAGAATCCTGGCAGCAGCGTTACGTCCATCTTCGTGGACGTAAGATGCACGTAAGATACACGTAAGATGGACGTAAGATGCACGTAAGATACACGTAAGTTGGACGTAAGATGCACGTAAGATACACGTAAGATTTATGCATTTGGCAGACGCTTTTATCCAAAGTGACTTACAGTGCACTTATTACAGGGACAATCCCCCCGGAGCAACCTGGAGTTAAGTGCCTTGCTCAAGGACACAATGGTGGTGGCTGTGGGGTTAGAACCTGTGACCTTCTGATTAACAGCCCTGTGCTTTAGCCACTACGCCGCCACCACCACTCCAAGATGGACGTAAGATGCACGTAAGATGGACGTAAGATGGACGTAAGATGCACCTAAGATGGACGTAAGATGCACGTAAGATGGACGTAAGATGCACGTAAGATGCACGTAAGATGGACATAAGATGGACGTAAGATGCACGTAAGATTCACGTAAGATGCACGTAAGATTCACGTAAGATGCACGTAAGATGCACGTAAGATGGACGTAAGATGCTCGTAAGATGAGCGTAAGATGCACGTAAGATGCGCGTAAGATGCGCGTAAGATGGACGCAAGATGGACGCAAGATGCACGCAAGATGGACGCAAGATGGACGCAAGATGGACGTAAGATGGACGTAAGATGCACGTAAGATACACCTAAGAATCACGTAAGATACACCTAAGAATCACGTAAGATACACGTAAGATGGACGTAAGATGGACGTAAGATGCACGTAAGATGGACGTAAGATGCACGTAAGATACACCTAAGAATCACGTAAGATACACCTAAGAATCACGTAAGATACACGTAAGATGGACGTAAGATTCACGCAAGATAGACGCAAGATGGACGCAAGATGCACGTAAGATGCACGTAAGATGGACGTAAGATACAACTAAGAATCACGTAAGATACACCTAAGAATCACGTAAGATGGACGCAAGATGCACGCAAGATGCGCGTAAGATGGGCGTAAGATGGACGCAAGATGCACGCAAGATGGACGCAAGATGCACGTAAGATTCACGTAAGATGCACGTAAGATGGACGTAAGATGCTCGTAAGATGAGCTTAAGATGCGCGTAAGATGCGCGTAAGATGGGCGTAAGATGCGCGTAAGATGCGCGCAAGATGGACGCAAGATGCACGCAAGATGCACGCAAGATGCACGAAAGATGGACGCAAGATGCACGCAAGATGGACGCAAGATGGACGCAAGATGCACGTAAGATGCACGTAAGATGGACGTAAGATGGACGTAAGATGCACGCAAGATGGACGCAAGATGCACGCAAGATGCACGTAAGATGGACGTAAGATGCACGTAAGATGGACGTAAGATGCACGTAAGATACACCTAAGAATCACGTAAGATACACATAAGAATCACGTAAGATACACGTAAGATGGACGTAAGATGGACGTAAGATGCACGTAAGATGGACGTAAGATGCACGTAAGATACACCTAAGAATCACGTAAGATACACCTAAGAATCACGTAAGATACACGTAAGATGGACGTAAGATTCACGCAAGATGCACGCAAGATAGACGCAAGATGGACGTAGGATGGACGCAAGATGCACGTAAGATGCACGTAAGATGGACGTAAGATACAACTAAGAATCACGTAAGATACACCTAAGAATCACGTAAGATGGACGCAAGATGCGCGTAAGATGGGCGTAAGATGGACGCAAGATGCACGCAAGATGCGCGTAAGATGGGTGTAAGATGCGCGTAAGATGGGCTTAAGATTCACGTAAGATGGACGTAAGATGGGCTTAAGATTCACGTAAGATGGACGTAAGATGGACGCAAGATGCACGCAAGATGGACGCAAGATGGACGTAAGATGGACGCAAGATGCACGTAAGATGGACGTAAGATGCACGTAAGATGGACGTAAGATACACCTAAGAATCACGTAAGATACACCTAAGAATCACGTAAGATGGACGTAAGATGCACGTAAGATGCACGTAAGATGCACGTAAGATGGACGTAAGATGGACGTAAGATGCACGTAAGATGGACGTAAGATACACCTAAGAATCACGTAAGATACACGTAAGATGGACGTAAGATTCACGCAAGATGCACGCAAGATGGACGTAAGATGGACGTAAGATGCACGTGAGATGGACGTAAGATGCACGTAAGATGCACCTAAGAATCACGTAAGATACACCTAAGAATCACGTAAGATGGACGTAAGATTCACGCAAGATGCACGCAAGATGGACGCAAGATGGACGCAAGATGGACGCAAGATGGACGTAAGATGGACGTAAGATACACCTAAGAATCACGTAAGATACACCTAAGAATCACGTAAGATTCACGCCAAGATGCACGCAAGATGCACGCAAGATGGACGCAAGATTCACGCAAGATGCACGCAAGATGCACGCAAGATGGACGCAAGATGCACGTAAGATGCACGTAAGATGGACGTAAGATACAACTAAGAATCACGTAAAATACACCTAAGAATCACGTAAGATGGACGTAAGATTCACGTAAGATTCACGCAAGATGCACGCAAGATGCACGCAAGATGGGCGTAAGATGGGCTTAAGATTCGCGTAAGATGGACGTAAGATGGACGCAAGATGCACGCAAGATGGACGCAAGATGCACGCAAGATGGACGTAAGATGGACGTAAGATGCACGTAAGATGGACGTAAGATGCACGTAAGATGGACGTAAGATACACCTAAGAATCACGTAAGATACACCTAAGAATCACGTAAGATACACGTAAGATGGACGTAAGATTCACGCAAGATGCACGCAAGATGGACGTAAGATGGACGTAAGATGCACGTAAGATGGGCGTAAGATACACCTAAGAATCACGTAAGATACACCTAAGAATCACGTAAGATGGATGTAAGATTCACGCAGGATGCACGCAAGATGGATGTAAGATGGATGTAAGATGGACGTAAGATGGACGCAAGATGGACGTAAGATGGACGCAAGATGGACGTAAGATGCACGTAAGATGGACGTAAGATGCACGTAAGATGGACGTAAGATACACCTAAGAATCACGTAAGATACACCTAAGAATCACGTAAGATGCACGCAAGATGGACGCAAGATGGACGCAAGATGGACGTAAGATGCACGTAAGATGGACGTAAGATACACCTAAGAATCACGTAAGATACACCTAAGAATCACGTAAGATGGACGTAAGATTCACGTAAGATGGACGCAAGATGGACGTAAGATGGACGCAAGATGGACGTAAGATGGACGTAAGATGGACGTAAGATGCACGTAAGATGGACATAAGGTACACCTAAGAATCACGTAAGATACACCTAAGAATCACGTAAGATGGACGTAAGATTCACGCAAGATGCACGCAAGATGCACGCAAGATGGACATAAGATGGACGCAAGATGCACGTAAGATGCACGTAAAATGGACCTAAGATACACCTAAGAATCACGTAAGATTCACGTAAGATGGACGTAAGATTCACGCAAGATGCACGCAAGATGGACATAAGATGGACGCAAGATGGACGCAAGATGCACGTAAGATGGACGTAAGATGGACGTAAGATGGACGCAAGATGCACGTAAGATGGACGCAAGATGCACGCAAGATGGACGTAAGATGGACGCAAGATGCACGTAAGATTCACGTAAGATGCACGTAAGATTCACGTAAGATGGACGTAAGATGCACGTAAGATGGACGTAAGATGCACGTAAGATGCACGTAAGATGGACGTAAGATTCACGCATGATGCACGCAAGATGGACATAAGATGGACGCAAGATGCACGTAAGATGCACGTAAAATGGACCTAAGATACACCTAAGAATCACGTAAGATTCACGCAAGATGCACGCCAAGATGCACGTAAGATGGACGTAAGATGCACGTAAGATGGACGTAAGATGCACGTAAGTTGGACGTACAGTGGGTACAGAAAGTATTCAGACCCCCTTAAATTTTTCACTCTTTGTTATATTGCAGCCATTTGCTAAAATCATTTAAGTTCATTTTTTTCCTCATTATTGTACACACAGCACCCCATATTGACAGAAAAACACAGAATTGTTGACATTTTTGCACATTTATTAAAAAAGAAAAACTGAAATATCACATGGTCCTAAGTATTCAGACCCTTTGTTCAGTATTTAGTAGAAGCACCCTTTTGATCTAATACAGCCATGAGTCTTTTTGGGAAAGATGCAACAAGTTTTTCACATCTGGATTTGGGTATCCTCTGCCATTCCTCCTTGCAGATCCTCTCCAGTTCTGTCAGGTTGGATGGTAAGCGTTGGTGGACAGCCATTTTCAGGTCTCTCCAGAGATGCTCAATTGGGTTTAAGTCAGGGCTCTGGCTGGGCCATTCAAGAACAGTCACGGAGTTGTTGTGAAGCCACTCCTTCGTTATTTTAGCGGTGTGCTTAGGGTCATTGTCTTGTTGGAAGGTGAACCTTCAGCCCAGTCTGAGGTCCAGAGCACTCTGGAGAAGGTTTTCGTCCAGGATATCCCTGTACTTGGCCGCATTCATCTTTCCCTCGATTGCAACCAGTCGTCCCGTCCCTGCAGCTGAAAAACACCCCCACAGCATGATGCTGCCACCACCATGCTTCACTGTTGAGACTGTATTGGACAGGTGATGAGCAGTGCCTGCTTTCTCCACACATACCGCTTAGAATTAAGGCCAAAAAGTTCTATCTTGGTCTCATCAGACCAGAGAATCTTATTTATCACCATCTTGGAGTCCTTCAGGTGTTTTTAGCAAACTCCATGCGGGCTTTCATGTGTCTTGCACTGAGGAGAGGCTTCCGTCGGGCCACTCTGCCATAAAGCCCTGACTGGTGGATGGCTGCAGTGATGGTTGACTTACTACAACTTTCTCCCATCTCCCGACTGCATCTCTGGAGCTCAGCCACAGTAATCTTTGGGTTCTTCTTTACCTCTCTCACCAAGGCTCTTCTCCCCCGATAGCTCAGTTTGGCCGGACGGCCAGCTCTAGGAAGGGTTCTGGTCGTCCCAAACGTCTTCCATTTAAGGATTATGGAGGCCACTGTGCTCTTATGAACCTAAAGGGCAGCAGAAATGTTTTTGTAACCTTGGCCAGATCTGTGCCTTGCCACAATTCTGTCTCTGAGCTCTTCAGGCAGTTCCTTTGACCTCATGATTCTCATTTGCTCTGACATGCACTGTGAGCTGTAAGGTCTTATATAGACAGGTGTGTGGCTTTCCTAATCAAGCTCAATCAGTATAATCAAACACAGCTGGACTCAATTGAAGGTGTAGAACCATCTCAAGGATGATCAGAAGAAATGGACAGCACCTGAGTTAAATATATGAGTGTCACAGCAAAGGGTCTGAATACTTAGGACCATGTGATATTTCAGTTTTTCTTTTTTAATAAATGTGCAAAAATGTCAACAATTCTGTGTTTTTCTGTCAATATGGGGTGCTGTGTGTACAATAATGAGGAAAAAAAATGAACTTAAATGATTTTAGCAAATGGCTGCAATATAACAAAGAGTGAAAAATTTAAGGGGGTCTGAATACTTTCCGTACCCACTGTAAGATGCACATAAGATTCACGTAAGAAACACGTAAGATACATGTAAGATACACGTATTACTTCCTGTTTCTGATCCGTTTAGACGTCTTTGGTCCATGTTGCGTTCATCAATGGAACCGCACCAGAGTTCGTTTGGAAGCGGGACGAGACTCGCTATTCAGGCGATCTCGGTCCGCTTGTTTGCGGGGACTAAAGACGGTTCAAGGAGTGCAAACGAAAACCGAAATATTTTGCAGAACATGAATGAAGACCTTTTTAGCAACTATGTGTAATTATTACATATACATGCACACATTGGCGTAACTTGGATCTTGCAGGCCACAGTGCAAACCAACTGTCGGGCCCCCTCCTTAGGGGGGTCTTGGTTGTTTTTCATCACCCCCTGGGGCCCGCGGCCATTTTTTTGTTTTCTTTTGGTCAACTGTTATGGGTCCCCTCTCACCTCTGGCCTTGGGGCGGCTGCCCACCCTCTAATTACACCCCTGCATGCACGGCTAATCCAGATACAATGAAACATTATTAGAGGTAAAAAGTTCATTTCTCAGTTGAGTCTTCACTGAATTATTGTTAGATAAGATGCATATATATATATATATATAATATTTGCAGTGTCGGCATCTCATTTATTGTAAAGAAGAAATATGGCAACAGTTTAACAAGTTTTGTAACAGTTTTGAAAAGTAATATTATTGATCCAGATATATTATCGCCAGACAAATGTTTGTAAACCACTTCAACAGAGCCACTGTTTTTTGTAGAACGTGCGTACTATGTTAATGGTGTCACTGGTGTGATGATATTAATGGCGTCACTGATGTGATGATATTAATGGCGTCACTGGTGTGATGATATTAATGGCGTCACTGGTGTGATGATATTAATGGCGTCACTGGTGTGATGATATTAATGCCGTCACTGGTGCGATGATATTAATGGCGTCACTGGTGTGATGATATTAATGGCGTCGCTGGTGTGACGATATTAATGCCAACACTGGTGTGATGATATTAATGGCGTCGCTGGTGTGATGATATTAATGCCGTCACTGGTGCGATGATATTAATGGCGTCACTGGTGTGATGATATTAATGGCGTCGCTGGTGTGATGATATTAATGCCGTCACTGGTGCGATGATATTAATGGCGTCACTGGTGTGATGATATTAATGGCGTCACTGGTGCGATGATATTAATGGCGTCACTGGTGTGATGATATTAATGCCGTCACTGGTGCGATGATATTAATGGCGTCACTGGTGCGATGATATTAATGGCGTCACTGGTGTGATGATATTAATGCCGTCACTGGTGCGATGATATTAATGGCGTCACTGGTGTGATGATATTAATGGCGTCGCTGGTGTGACGATATTAATGCCAACACTGGTGTGATGATATTAATGGCGTCACTGGTGTGATGATATTAATGCCGTCACTGGTGTGATGATATTAATGGCGTCGCTGGTGTGATGATATTAATGGCGTCGCTGGTGTGATGATATTAATGGCGTCACTGGTGTGATGATATTAATGCCGTCACTGGTGTGATGATATTAATGCCGTCACTGGTGTGATGATATTAATGGCGTCGCTGGTGTGATGATATTAATGGCGTCACTGGTGTGATGATATTAATGCCGTCACTGGTGTGATGATATTAATGCCGTCACTGGTGTGATGATATTAATGGCGTCACTGGTGTGATGATATTAATGGCAACACTGGCGTGATGATATTAATGGCGTCGCTGGCGTGATGATATTAATGGCATCACTGGTGTGATGATATTAATGCCAACACTGGTGTGATGATATTAATGGCGTCACTGGTGTGATGATATTAATGGCAACACTGGTGTGATGATATTAATGGCAACACTGGTGTGATGATATTAATGCCGTCACTGGTGTGATGATATTAATGCCAACACTGGTGTGATGATATTAATGGCGTCACTGGTGTGATGATATTAATGGCGTCACTGGTGTGATGATATTAATGGCGTCACTGGTGTGATGATATTAATGCCAACACTGGTGCGATGATATTAATGCTGTCACTGGTGTGATGATATTAATGCCAACACTGGTGCGATGATATTAATGCCAACACTGGTGCGATGATATTAATGCTGTCACTGGTGTGATGATATTAATGGCGTCACTGGTGCGATGATATTAATGCCGTCAGTGGTGCGATGATATTAATGCTGTCACTGGTGTGATGATATTAATGCCAACACTGGTGTGATGATATTAATGCTGTCACTGGTGTGATGATATTAATGCCAACACTGGTGCGATGATATTAATGCCATCGCTGGTGTGATGATATTAACTCTTTCCCCGCCAAACACGGAATTTTCCGTGTTTTATGAAAAAAACGCTTCCCCGCCAAACACAGAATTTTCCGGGTTTCCGTGTTTTAGGTGTTATACGGTAAGGAAGACCCCTCCGCATGTTTTGAAAGAGTATGCAACTCTTTGATCAAAGAAACAGACTGCGATCGTCTCAAACATGAAGAAGTGGAGTATTGAGAAGCTCAAAATATCAGACATAAACATGCCTTTTTATCAGCTTTTTGTCTGAAATGTTGTTTTTTGACAAAACCTACCTCTGTTCAAGTCGCAATAAAAAAAGAACAAATGAAGATAAAATAAAATCTTTTTTTTTTTGCCTAAAAGCAGAGGCTCAGATCTTTATTGTGATATATAGAATCTTCATATATTCATGGAAGAAAATATTCTGCGGGCCATTAAATTTAGCGAAAATCGTCAAAAACCCTGGCGGTGGCTGGCAACTTTTTTTTAAAAACGCTGGCGGGGAAAGAGTTAATGCCGTCACTGGTGTGATGATATTAATGCCGTCACTGGTGTGCTGATATTAATGCCAACACTGGTGTGATGATATTAATGGCTTCACTGGTGTGATGATATTGATGCCGTCACTGGTGTGATGATATTAATGGCGTCACTGGTGTGATGATATTAATGCCGTCACTGGTGTGCTGATATTAATGCCAACACTGGTGTGATGATATTAATGGCTTCACTGGTGTGATGATATTGATGCCGTCACTGGTGTGATGATATTAATGGCGTCACTGGTGTGATGATATTAATGCCGTCACTGGTGTGCTGATATTAATGCCAACACTGGTGTGATGATATTAATGGCTTCACTGGTGTGATGATATTGATGCCGTCACTGGTGTGATGATATTAATGCCAACACTGGTGTGATGATATTAATGGCGTCACTGGTGTGATGATATTAATGGCTTCACTGGTGTGATGATATTAATGCCGTCACTGGTGTGATGATATTAATGCCAACACTGGTGTGATGATATTAATGCCGTCACTGGTGTGATGATATTAATGGCTTCACTGGTGTGATGATATTAATGCCGTCACTGGTGTGATGATATTAATGCCAACACTGGTGTGATGATATTAATGCCAACACTGGTGTGATGATATTAATGCCGTCACTGGTGTGATGATATTAATGGCGTCACTGGTGCGATGATATTAATGGCGTCACTGGTGTGATGATATTAATGGCGTCACTGGTGCGATGATATTAATGCCGTCACTGGTGTGATGATATTAATGGCAACACTGGTGCGATGATATTAATGCCGTCACTGGTGTGATGATATTAATGGCAACACTGGTGCGATGATATTAATGCCGTCACTGGTGTGATGATATTAATGGCAACACTGGTGCGATGATATTAATGGCAACACTGGTGCGATGATATTAATGGCAACACTGGTGCGATGATATTAATGCCGTCACTGGTGTGATGATATTAATGGCAACACTGGTGTGATGATATTAATGGCAACACTGGTGCGATGATATTAATGCCGTCACTGGTGTGATGATATTAATGCCAACACTGGTGTGATGATATTAATGCCGTCACTGGTGCGATGATATTAATGGCAACACTGGTGCGATGATATTAATGGCAACACTGGTGCGATGATATTAATGGCAACACTGGTGCGATGATATTAATGGCAACACTGGTGCGATGATATTAATGGCAACACTGGTGCGATGATATTAATGGCAACACTGGTGCGATGATATTAATGCCAACACTGGTGCGATGATATTAATGCCAACACTGGTGCGATGATATTAATGGCAACACTGGTGCGATGATATTAATGGCAACACTGGTGCGATGATATTAATGCCAACACTGGTGCGATGATATTAATGCCAACACTGGTGCGATGATATTAATGGCAACACTGGTGCGATGATATTAATGGCAACACTGGTGCGATGATATTAATGCCAACACTGGTGCGATGATATTAATGCCGTCACTGGTGCGATGATATTAATGCCAACACTGGTGTGATGATATTAATGCCGTCACTGGTGCGATGATATTAATGGCAACACTGGTGCGATGATATTAATGGCAACACTGGTGCGATGATATTAATGGCAACACTGGTGCGATGATATTAATGCCAACACTGGTGCGATGATATTAATGGCAACACTGGTGCGATGATATTAATGGCAACACTGGTGCGATGATATTAATGGCAACACTGGTGCGATGATATTAATGCCAACACTGGTGCGATGATATTAATGCCAACACTGGTGTGATGATATTAATGGCAACACTGGTGCGATGATATTAATGGCAACACTGGTGTGATGATATTAATGGCAACACTGGTGCGATGATATTAATGGCAACACTGGTGCGATGATATTAATGCCAACACTGGTGCGATGATATTAATGCCGTCACTGGTGTGATGATATTAATGCCGTCATTGGCATAAATACTTATTACTTAAATAATATAATTTGCATAAATAAATACTTAGCTGGAACATCCAGCAACATTGTCTTGAAAGTTTCAGCTGTAATTGTTTATGCTTGACTGAGTGTTAGTGGTGTGTGTTTGAGTCAGTGCTTTAGATAAAGTGTGTATTCATGAGAGAAAAGTCTCCCAGTTCATAAACTCACTTCAGTTGAATTGATGTGTAGTTTCAGGTTTAACGGTGCGACTCAGATATTTATCTGAATGTGTGTGTAGCAGCTTTGAAATGACTCTGATGAAACGTCTCTGTGTACGTCGTGTGTGTGTGTCCATATACTAAACTCTATTACCCGACATCAAAGTGTCTCAGATCTTGTGCCGCTCTGTCAACAGAAGCCATATTGTAAACGCAGATACTGACACGGACAGAAAATGCTGGATGCTTCTCAAAATGATCACATGCTCGCCATACAGATGGCCAGCAGCACACGCGGTGTCCCGTTCGTGACCTTTCCTCACGCTTTCCCTGACTCCAGAGTTGACTGTCGAATCATTTGTGCCAACTGCTCCTTTCTCAGACACTCCTCAAACTTAAACACAGTGCTGTCTGTCAAAGCTCTTTCACGAGATTTATTTGGGAATCTCAGGCATAGCCAGACATTTGACACTCAGCATAAAGTCTGATGCACACGGCTGATTGTAAACATGAATGTGTTTCCCGAACGGGCCGCTGTGCACTTGGGAATGTTGTGTCACTCCAGCCAGTCGGAGCAGTCGGAGCTGTGGGTTTTCAGCTAGCTCATGTTTGTGTGGCGTTTACATCAGACCGTCAGTGAACGGATGGTGGGTGTGCTGCCTGACGCTCATGGCGTGATGTGGCAGTGAATGCACTCGCTTTCACACTCCGGCAGACGGCAGGAAAATATGTGTGGATTCTTGTTTTTCTCTGTTATTGACTCTGTGAGCTGTTCCTAATGTGGGAAAGAATTCTCTGGTGTCATTTTGCTCATATGCTTGAAAGGAGCGTGTGAACTATTTGAACAAACAGATTTTGCGTCGTGGTGATTCAGCATGTGACTGTAAACACTAAAGTTGCCATTACTGGAAATATCAAGTTGTCTTAATCAAAGGAATATTCCGGGTTCTAGGGGTGGCCGGTCATTTTATATCACGATAATGATATATTGCAAAATAGTCATTTATTTCTGGAATAACAAATACAGTAATATCCATATTAAAATCCCTGTTTTGGGAAAATCTAGTCTTTGGAAGAACTTCCAAATAAAGTGAAAATTATATGAGAGGAACTTCAAACTCAAGATCTTTTCAAAGCAAAGTAACACAGAAAACATCACGTCATTTTAGTAAACAAATAAAATCTACAAATACACAATGAAAATAATTTGTCTTGCAGTAAATACATTTCAGATATATTTATAAACGGCGTAATATACTTTATATGCGGAGTGCATCTCGACACGACACAGTTTGCATATTAAATGTTTTTAATCTGTTTTAACAAGCTCTGTTTCATTTTCTTGACTTTTCCATTGATCATATCAGCAGTTATTCATCAAATGATGAAGTACAGATGTGTGGTGTAGTCACATCTGAAAGTGAAAGTGGAGATTTAGAGTAAAAAAGGACTTAAATATTGATCTGTTTCTTACACACCTATCATATCACTTCTGAAGACATGGATTAAACCACTGGAGTCTTATGGATTACTTTTATGCTGCCTTTATGTGCTTTTTGGAGCTTCTGAAGTTCTGGTCACCATTCACTTGCATTGTATGGACCTACAGAGCTGAAATATTCTTCTAAAAAAGCTGCAGAAGAAAGAAAGTCAAACACATCTGGAATGGCCTGAGAGTGGGCGAGTGAATGATTAGAGGGCTAAACTACCCCTTTAAATAAATATAACCAGACAATATATATATATATACACACACTGGCTGCTAAAAGTTTGGAATAATGTACAGATTTTGCTCTAACCATATAGAGCCTTTGAGGCTGAGTAGCCTGTCAGGAACATCTCTCATCACAAACTTGCAATCTCGGGGGCGGGTGCCATGATTTGGGGCACCTTTCTCCCATCGCAATTGAGCCAGGGGCGGGGCTTCACAATTTGGGGCACCTTTTTTTTTTTTTCGAAAGAGCCATAACACAAACTAATAATTGACTATTTTCAAAAACAACGTTTTTCAATAAAATTAAATATTTATATTGTCCATAGAATACTGAAAAACAAACAAATATGCAAACATTAATAGGTAACATGTTGTAATATGGAATTGAGTATGCGTGTTTGTACGAGACCAATCAGAGCAGAGTATGCTCTCTGAAAGGTGGAGTTTAGAATGAATGCTTTAGAACGGACCAATCAGAGCAGAGTATGCTCTCTGAAAGGCGGAGTTTAGAATGAATGCTTTAGAACGGACCAATCAGAGCAGAGTATGCTCTCTGGAAGGCGGAGTTTAGAATGAATGCTTTAGAACTGACCAATCAGAGCAGAGTATGCTCTCTGAAAGGTGGAGTTTAGAATGAATGCTTTAGAACGGACCAATCAGAGCAGAGTATGCTCTCTGAAAGGCGGAGTTTAGAATGAATGCTTTAGAACGGACCAATCAGAGCAGAGTATGCTCTCTGGAAGGCGGAGTTTAGAATGAATGCTTTAGAACTGACCAATCAGAGCAGAGTATGCTCACTGAAAGGAGGAGTTTAGAATGAATGCTTTAGAACGGACCAATCAGAGCAGAGTATTCTCTCTGAAAGGCGGAGTTTAGAATGAATGCTTTAAAAATGGACCAATGAAAGCAGAGTATGCTCTCTGGAAGGCGGAGTTTAGAATCAATGCTTTAAAACGGACCAATCAGAGCAGAGTATGCTCTCTGAAAGGCGGAGTTTAGAATGGATGCTTTAGAACGGACCAATCAGAGCAGAGTATGCTCTCTGAAAGGCGGAGTTTAGAATCTATGGTTTAGAACGGACCAATCAGAGCAGAGTATGCTCTCTGAAAGGCGGGGTTTAGAATGAATGCTTTAGAACGGACCAATCAGAGCAGAATATGCTCTCTGAAAGGCGGAGTTTAGAATCAATGCTTTAAAACGGACCAATCAGAGCAGAGTATGCTCTCTGAAAGGCGGAGTTTAGAATGAATGCTTTAGAACGGACCAATCAGAGCAGAGTATGCTCTCTGAAAGGCGGAGTTTAGAATCTATGCTTTAGAACGGACCAATCAGAGCAGAGTATGCTCTCTGAAAGGCGGAGTTTAGAATGAATGCTTTAGAACGGACCAATCAGAGCAGAGTATGGTCTCTGAAAGGCGGAGTTTAGAATCTATGCTTTAAAACGGACCAATCAGAGCAGAGTATGCTCTCTGAAAGGCGGAGTTTAGAATGAATGCTTTAGAACGGACCAATCAGAGCAGAGTATGCTCTCTGAAAGGCGGAGTTTAGAATCTATGCTTTAGAACGGACCAATCAGAGCAGAGTATGCTCTCTGAAAGGCGGAGTTTAGAATGAATGCTTTAGAACGGACCAATCAGAGCAGAGTATGCTCTCTGAAAGGCGGAGTTTAGAATCTATGCTTTAGAACGGACCAATCAGAGCAGAGTATGCTCTCTGAAAGGCGGAGTTTAGAATGAATGCTTTAGAACGGACCAATCAGAGCAGAGTATGCTCTCTGAAAGGCGGGGTTTAGAATCAATGCTTTAGAACGGACCAATCAGAGCAGAGTATGCTCTCTGGAAGGCGGAGTTTAGAATCAATGCTTTAGAACGGACCAATCAGAGCAGAGTATGCTCTCTGGAAGGCGGAGTTTAGAATGGATGCTTTAGAACGGACCAATCAGAGCAGAGTATGCTCTCTGAAAGGAGGAGTTTAGAATTAATGCTTTAGAACGGACCAATCAGAGCAGAGTATGCTCTCTGGAAGGTGGAGTTTAGAATGAATGCTTTAGAACGGACCAATCAGAGCAGAGTATGCTCTCTGGAAGGTGGAGTTTAGAATGAATGCTTTAGAACGGACCAATCAGAGCAGAGTATGCTCTCTGAAAGGCGGAGTTTAGAATCTATGCTTTAAAACGGACCAATCAGAGCAGAGTATGCTCTCTGAAAGGCGGAGTTTAGAATCTATGCTTTAAAACGGACCAATCAGAGCAGAGTATGCTCTCTGAAAGGCGGAGTTTAGAATCTATGCTTTAGAACGGACCAATCAGAGCAGAGTATGCTCTCTGAAAGGCGGAGTTTAGAATGAATGCTTTAGAACGGACCAATCAGAGCAGAGTATGCTCTCTGAAAGGCGGAGTTTAGAATCTATGCTTTAGAACGGACCAATCAGAGCAGAGTATGCTCTCTGAAAGGCGGAGTTTAGAATGAATGCTTTAGAACGGACCAATCAGAGCAGAGTATGCTCTCTGAAAGGCGGGGTTTAGAATGAATGCTTTAGAACGGACCAATCAGAGCAGAGTATGCTCTCTGGAAGGCGGAGTTTAGAATCAATGCTTTAGAACGGACCAATCAGAGCAGAGTATGCTCTCTGGAAGGCGGAGTTTAGAATGGATGCTTTAGAACGGACCAATCAGAGCAGAGTATGCTCTCTGAAAGGAGGAGTTTAGAATTAATGCTTTAGAACGGACCAATCAGAGCAGAGTATGCTCTCTGAAAGGAGGAGTTTAGAATTAATGCTTTAGAACGGACCAATCAGAGCAGAGTATGCTCTCTGGAAGGTGGAGTTTAGAATGAATGCTTTAGAACGGACCAATCAGAGCAGAGTATGCTCTCTGGAAGGCGGAGTTTAGAATGAATGCTTTAGAACT
>NC_068279.1:437500-442500 GCF_025860055.1 Xyrauchen texanus | reverse complement strand
CTCAGAAGGTTGCTGGTTCGATCCCCACAGTCACCACCATTGTGTCCTTGAGTAAGACACTTAACTCCAGGTTGCTCCGGGGGGATTGTCCCTGTAATAAGTGCTCTGTAAGTCACTTTGGATAAAAGCATCTGCCAAATGCATAAATGTAAATGACTTTTGTAAGGGATGGGGGGGTACGGTGCACTCCTGGGGGGGTCTCAGAAAGTCCCATAGGGTACCATGGGAAGGGATTTTTTTCATACTATGACAAGTCAATGCAAGAAATTTGTAGAGACTTCTGGGTTGGCTCGTTTTACTCAGGGAGCCTTTTGAGTATCACACTGGTAACTGCCTAGCAACCAGATGGTGTTACTTTAGCAACCGAGTGGCAAAACATATCTCTGCACCAGAACATCATAGACACTTGCGGGTTGGCTCGTTTGACTCAGGCTAGCAAGGAGCCTTTAAAACATCACCATAGTAACTGCCTAGTAACCAAATTAGGTTGCCCTAGCAACCGAGTAGCAAAACATATCTCTGCACTAGAACATCGTAAAGATTTCTGGGTTGGCTTGATTTACTCAGACTAGTAAGGAGCCTTTTGAGTATCACCTTAGCAACCAGATGGGTTGACCATAGCAACCAAATTTTAACACTCATATCTCTGCACCAGAATGTTATACAGAAATGCAGGTGGGCACATTTTACTCAAGATAGAAAGTGCCCCATTTATTGTTACACTGGTAACTGCCTAGCAACCAGATGGAACACCCTAGCAACCATGGAACAACGCTGATCACTCGATCTCACACATCAGATCCCTCCCAGATAGAAAGGTGCTTCTCTCTCCCGCTCCCTGTATTATATTCACTTACATATTTAAACAACCTCATTGACTTCCATTGGAAGTGCCTCACTGGAACACACATTTGTGCTTTTATTAAAGGTTGGATGAGTTGAAATCATGTTTAGTGGTAATCAACATTATGCACAAATGCCGTCGATTGAGCTGCACTTGCTTTGAACCCGGAATATTCCTTTGAATATTGTGTATGATATGAATCTCCACGCTGGCTCTCTTTCTCTGTGTTTGATAACTGTTAACTATTACCAAGCCATGTGTGTTTTGGCTGATTGCCAAACCTGTTACACACACACACACACACACACACACACACACACATGGGTGAATATCAAAAGGCTTACATTGTGCCCTGGAGGCACTCCAAATTGTCATTGTGCTGCTATTGTGCCACCTCTGTCTCTTCCTCATTTCTTTCATATTCATGCTTGTTTACGTGTAATGTTCTTAGACGTTCATAAACACGCACAGATGTCGATGCATATGTCACCTGTAGCCCCGCCCTACTCGCTCCGCTTATTAATGGATAGCTGATCAAAGAGCCGAGTGCTGGCAGCACAGGTTTACTCTGTTTACTTGCCCTAAAATCACTTACATTACCTCAGTTAATCATTAACATCCCACTCTCCCTCCTTTTTCCTAAAGTACCCGTGCACGCTGGATTTAGTGTGTGGTGCTAATTGGTGACAGATGCACGCTGACCACTCTTTTGTGCTTTCTAAACTGTTTAGAGCAGGACTCAACAACCTTTTTTGAATGGGAGGCTCAACAGTATTAAACAAATAAAACACTGAATGTAGACTGTCATCCGCTCAGCCTGACCGAAACAAAGCAGGTGTGTTCACTCGTGCGATTAACCATAAGTGAAGCGCTGCCGGCTCGCGATGCACGAGTCTGTTGGGTATACTGCGGTCTCGTCACATTTAACTTTTTGTTTAGCATCCCATTCAGCTGATGAAAGCACGCTGCGTTATCATGCTTCAAGATGTAGATTTGAATGCAGGTGAGGAATTTATATAAATAAAATAGTCGACTCTCGCCGTTGCTGGCATGCCAGTGATTACCCCTCCGCGTGCCAATGCATTTGTTTCTATTATTTTGCTAGTTGTTAGTGGCGTTTGCTATGGCAAGCTTAACTATTACTGCTGTGCAAAGTTAGGGATTGTTCAACACTAAGAATGTTAAATGTGCGTATATCTACTCAGAACACCTTAGCAACCACTGGGGCTGTTTCCAGGCATAGACGTACTAGGCGCTCGCCTAGGGTGCCACCTGCTGGGTGGGTGCCAAGAGGAGGCCTCTACCATACCACCAATTTGGATCTCGCCTAGAGCGCCAGAATGGTCTGAAACAGCCTTAGCAACCATTCAGTATACCCTAGCAACCCCACAGAGATTTGCTGAAATCTACTCAGAACTCCTTAGCAACCCCTCAGAATGCAACTGCATAGCAACACCCTGGCAACCACCCAGAACACTGTAGCATCATGGTGGTCAATTTTGCATGGCCAAAAAACACACTTGTAAAACGTTGGTAGAGCATGGCGCTAGCAACGGCAAGTACACAGGTTCGATCCCAGGCAACACATAAACTGTCAATGTGTATATTGAAAGCTGTATATGTGGCTTTGGATGAAAGTATCAAATATAATGTCAAATCTAGTGTTGTCGTCATCCTTAGAGTTGCCAAAGGTGTTTCAGTCTTTCTGGAACTGAACACTCATTCGGCTGTTGTGTTTATGTGCACTGATTTAACAAACAAATCAACCAACCAGTCATAAACGAACCTCCGGGGAAAACCCTTCCTGGAGTCACGGTCTTTCTCCCCTGCGCTGTGATTGGCTGCCTTACAGAGTATCTAATCACCTGCAGAGCGTCTTGGTCAATATTGCACCTTTATCTCTCCGATCAGTCTCAATTTCCCGTCACCGTTGCAGAGCCAGCTTTCATGCAAACAGGGAAAGAGAGCGGCCTTTGTACGAAAAAGCAATCGTACTGATTTAATCTGCGATCTGAAATGACTTGCTGTTAATGTTAAATGTGTTTTATATCTCTGGTGCAGAGATATGTTTTGCCATTTGGTTGCTAAGGTAACACCATCTGGTTGCTAGGCAGTTACCAGGATGATACTTAAAAGGGGAGCCGACCCAGAGTCTCTACGATGCTGTAGTACAGAGATATGCGTTTTGCTACATTTGACACTCGGCAGCACATCACACAATTGTTTCCCGGTTTTGGATTATTTGGACTGACGTGTTTCCGTTGGATTTTTGATTTATCATGCAGTGTGACCTAACGCACCTCCACAAGCTTTTAACAAGCTCAGGGTTGCCAGATAAGAGATGCAAACCCGCAAAAAGAGTTTTTACACTTTTAAAAATATTCTGCCCAACATTATCTTTAATTTGTCGTACATGACAAGTCTGCAAGACACCTGATATAGAGATTGTGTTCATTTGAATAATATATTAACGGGCAAGTAGAGATGGTAAATTAAGCCTTTTATAATTATACATGATTATGAAATCTGGCTGACGATTAATTGTTATTTCTGTACTAACACAATGATAATTCCAAATATGGTTTCTGCCAAAAAACATAGTTACTAAAATATTAGTAATACAGTCAATCACGTAAGCGACGCCGAGCCGAGTGCGATCGACAGACCCCGCCTCCGGATCAAACCCTTGTCCTCCCTGACATTCACTGTGACCAAATCAACATTTATATTCATTTTGATCTATTATTTTAAGTAGTATTAAAGGAAATATTTAGAATGGAAACAGGAAATCAGATGGGGACAAAACACTGATTCAAACCCACTCTGCTCTGATTGGTCGGTTCTAAAGCATTCATTCTAAACTCCGCCTTCCAGAGAGCATACTCTGCTCTGATTGGTCCGTTCTAAAGCATTCATTGTAAACTCCGCCTTCCAGAGAGCATACTCTGCTCTGATTGGTCCGTTCTAAAGCATTCATTCTAAACTCCTCCTTCCAGAGAGCATACTCTGCTCTGATTGGTCCGTTCTAAAGCGTTCATTCTAAACTCCTCCTTCCAGAGAGCATACTCTGCTCTAATTGGTCCGTTCTAAAGCATTGATTCTAAACTCCTCCTTCCAGAGAGCATACTCTGCTCTGATTGGTCCGTTCTAAAGCATTCATTCTAAACTCCGCCTTTCAGAGAGCATACTCTGCTCTGATTGATCCGTTCTAAAGCATTCATTCTAAACTCCGCCTTTCAGAGAGCATACTCTGCTCTGATTGGTCCGTTCTAAAGCATTCATTCTAAACTCCGCCTTTCAGAGAGCATACTCTGCTCTGATTGGTCAGTTCTAAAGCATTCATTCTAAACTCCGCCTTCCAGAGAGCATACTCTGCTCTGATTGGTCCGTTCTAAAGCATTCATTCTAAACTCCGCCTTCCAGAGAGCATACTCTGCTCTGATTGGTCCGTTCTAAAGCATTCATTCTAAACTCCGCCTTTCAGAGAGCATACTCTGCTCTGATTGGTCCGTTCTAAAGCATTCATTCTAAACTCCGCCTTCCAGAGAGCATACTCTGCTCTGATTGGTCAGTTCTAAAGCATTCATTCTAAACTCCTCCTTTCAGAGAGCATACTCTGCTCTGATTGGTCAGTTCTAAAGCATTCATTCTAAACTCCGCCTTCCAGAGAGCATACTCTGCTCTGATTGGTCCGTTCTAAAGCATTCATTCTAAACTCCGCCTTTCAGAGAGCATACTCTGCTCTGATTGGTCCGTTCTAAAGCATTCATTCTAAACTCCGCCTTTCAGAGAGCATACTCTGCTCTGATTGGTCCGTTCTAAAGCATTCATTCTAAACTCCGCCTTCCAGAGAGCATAGTCTGCTCTGATTGGTCCGTTCTAAAGCATTCATTCTAAACTCCGCCTTCCAGAGAGCATACTCTGCTCTGATTGGTCCGTTCTAAAGCATTCATTCTAAACTCCGCCTTCCAGAGAGCATACTCTGCTCTGATTGGTCAGATGTCCCAGTCTGTTGTGATTGGTCTACCGCTTAGTGTAGTGTTTGAGGGCAGGTCAAAGCTGTTCACGAGCAGCCAATGAAGACCAGAGGCGTCATGTTAGCAAATGATGTAGGTTAGTACAGGAAGTGAGTCTGGAATTATTAACGACTCCTTTC
>NC_068279.1:397500-427500 GCF_025860055.1 Xyrauchen texanus | reverse complement strand
GCCGGCGCGTTATGCAGAACGGAGCACAAAACGCCGGCCCGATATACGGAAAAGGAACATCCGTCCCCCCGCACCCACAGCCAAAAACGTTTGGGCCAGTTGCCATGTAAAATCCCGGATCGACTTCTCTTCCCAGTCCAGCCCCGATCGTTACCAAAAGGTGGTGCTCATTTGCGACACGGAGGCTTTCAGGTCTTGTTATTTTATGTAACATAAAAGTGATGCCGTTCAGATTCCAGGTTTACGAACGGAAATGTCTGACTCGTGGATCCCGGGACTTTTATTTTGTAATCCTAAACGTATCGCCTGCTCCCGGCCGCACCCAAGAGTTCAGGAGGTTGAAAGAAGTGCAAGAACGAACCGTCTACAAACTACCAAGCAGCGTGACATCCAGTAACTCCAGTTTCAGACGACATACTGCCGGGTTGTTTTGTCTATTTCTGCTCCGCAAATGAAAACTGTTCCAAACGAACCCAAAGGAGCATCAACCGGTGCGTGTCTCGTTTTTATTGCTGTCATTGCTCAAGACCAGATGGAGAGAGTTGCTTTGATTTGGTGCCAAGCTGTTTATCATGTACCTTTAAGCATTTGATTCCAATCAGTCAACGTTCCGCTCTGCCCTTATTTCCATAACCTTCACCCGCATGCTTTTATCTGCGCTGTGGCCGTGCACCGGTCTCATAGGAAAACTTTGAACTGCATTGTTCATTGTTGAATGCTAATCTAATGTAAATAGAAATGGAGCTAGACCTTCATTTGGGACAGCTGTGACTCTAAACGAGACATTTATCTTGAGCAGGGATTGCCCGTTTAGTTTTGATGCTTTCAAATTCATGGACTCAATGCACAAATAATTTCTTAAGAAAGAGGTGTCCCTCTTTTGCACCACGAGGAGGTTACCCCATGTGACTCTACCCTCCCTAGCAACCGGGCTAATTTGGATACCCCATGTGACTCTACCCTCCCTAGCAACCGGGCTAATTTGGATACCCCATGTGACTCTACCCTCCCTAGCAACCGGGCTAATTTGGATACCCCATGTGACTCTACCCTCCCTAGCAACCGGGCTAATTTGGTTACCCCATGTGACTCTACCCTCCCTAGCAACTGGGCCAATTTGGTTACCCCATGTGACTGTACCCTCCCTAGCAACCGGGCTAATTTGGTTACCCCATGTGACTCTACCCTCCCTAGCAACCGGGCTAATTTGGTTACCCCATGTGACTCTACCTTCCCTAGCAACCGGGCCAATTAGGTTACCCCATGTGACTCTACCCTCCCTAGCAACCGGGCCAATTTGGTTACCCCATGTGACTCTACCCTCCCTAGCAACCGGGCCAATTTGGTTACCCCATGTGACTCTACCCTCCCTAGCAACCGGGACAATTTGGTTGCTAATGAGACCTGGCTGGAGTCACTCAGCACGCCTTTGATTCAAACTCACGACTCCAGGTGTGATAGTCAGCGTCAATACTCGCTGAGATACCCAGAACTATACATGGTTCAAAAGATTCATTTGGTCACGACTCTCGTGCTGGGTTTGTTGTTTCATGCGGTGTGGTGCTAATTTTTTACATCATTTATACACTTGGAAAATTGTGAAATCTCATCAGGTTTTGAAGAAATATAAAGTTGTGTATCGTCGTCATAGCAGTGGAAACTTATTCCATGATTCCTGATAATATCTCCCAAGAGGACCATCTATAGAGAGAAAAGCAGAGGCCCTAAAACTGATCCCTGTGGCACTCCATACTTTACTTTAATGTGGTCTGACAGCTCCTCATTTACACAGACAAAGTGTTAGCGGCCTGCTAAATATGACCTAATCCATGCTAATGCCCATCCACTAATGCAACGTAATTCTCCAGCCTATCCTAGAGAATGTCGTGATCTATCGTGTCGAATGCAGCACTGAGATCTAAGACGCAGAAGATCCATCTTTTCTCGTGAGAAGCATCTGAGAAACAAGACGCTGAAGTCGGCAGTATTTACTCTCCAGGCCACTGAAAGAACCTTTATGAGTCAAATGTACTGTTAATGGTCGTTAGATGTTTCGGCTGTTTGGTTGTTGCATGTTGGTCTTTGTGCGTCTGTATGATGTGTAAGCCCGTGATGTCAGAACAGTACACTGAGCGTGTGTGTGCGAGTGTTGGCGTTTAGAGATTGTGTATGTTGGGTTTATAGGAGCGGCGTTGCATGGCTGTACTGTGAGCTCTGTCTCGCGGTGACGGGCATAAGTGTTGTGTGGGTGAAGAGGGTGAGGTCATCGCTTGTGTGGGAAAGCGCTGCACCCTTTGCTTATAATTGGGGTGTTGGGGGGCGGTCAATGCTTAAAACTCCACAATCAGCAAGTCTTCACTATGTGGCCAAGTGTTGTACTCGTCAGGAATAGAGAAACTGTGTGTTATTTTATTTCCCCCAAACCCGTTGAGTGCAAGCCACACCCCTCAGTCGTGACTGAACCCTCCGGAGCTTTTCATTGGTCGTCTCAGTCACTGCGCTGGGGTACACAATGAAACTTTATATTCAATTTACAAAATATAAAACCAAACTAACAAAAAGTTTTAAAAAGGTGCATCATTTTTACTTCAAAATCGAATGAAGTAAACGTCAACATAAATATTTATACTCGGTAGAATTATTGAAAAGCTGCTCTTGAATATATAATATACACCTGGTGTTCACTTTTACATGTTTCGGACATTCATGATGTCACTCGCTTGATCGGAGTCTTCTCATATGTTCAGTGTGTGTGTTTCTAAAGTGCATGTGTCCTGTTTTACTTTTGTGCAGTTGTGTTCTGCTGTCAAGAAGAAAATGGGAATGTGTGTGTGTGTGTGTGTGTGTGTGTGTGAGTGTGTGCCTGTGTCTGTGTGTGTGAGTGTGTGTGTGTGTGTGCCTGTGTCTGTGTGTGTGTGTGTGTGTGTGTGTGTGTGTGTTGAGTGTCTGTGTGTGTGTGTGTGTGTGTGTGTGTGTGTGTGTTGAGTGTCTGTGTGTGTGTGTGTGTGTGTGTGTGTGTGTGTGTGTGTGTGTGTGTGTGTGTGTGTGTGTGTGTGTGTGTGTGTGTGTGTGTGTGTGTGTGTGTGTGTTGAGTGTCTGTGTGTGTGTGTGTGTGTGTGTGTGTGTGTGTGTGTGTGTGTGTGTGAGTGTCTGTGTGTGTGTGTGTGTGTGTGTGTGTGTGTGTGTGTGTTGAGTGTGTGTGTGTGTGTGTGTGTGTGTGTGTGTGTGTCTGTGTGTCTGTGTGTGTGTGTCTGTGAGTGTGTGTGTGTGTGTGTGTGTGTGTTGAGTGTCTGTGTGTGTGTGTGTCTGTGTGTGTGTGTGTGTGTGTGTGTGTGTGTGTGTGTGTGAGTGTCTGTGTGTGAGTGTGTCTGTGAGTGTGTGTGTGTGTGTCTGTGTGAGTGTGTGTCTGTGTGTGTAAGTGTGTGTGTGTCTGTGTGTGTGTGTTTGTATGTAAGTGAATGTGTGTGTCTGTGTGTGTGTGTGTCTGTGTGTGTAAGTGTGTGTGTTTGTTTGTGTGTGTGTATGTGTGTGTGTGTGTGTGTGTGTGTGCACACACACACACACACACACACACTTATGGAGTGAAATATTAACTGCTAGCATTCAAAACTCGTCAATGGAAGACCAGCTGTTTCCCACCCTCAACACACACACACAACATACGCACCATTCCAGCTTCACAAATCCCCTCTCCGGTTTTGCTAAAATTCCTCTGCCATCTCCTTGTGCCAGGCTCTTGACTCTTAAAGGGACAGTTCACCCAACAATGATAATTCTGTCATCATTTTCTCACCCTCATGCCATCCCAGATGTGTGTGACTTTCTTCTGCAGAACACAAATGAAGTTTTTTAGAAGAATATTTCAGCTCTGTAGCTCCATACAATGCAAGTGAATGGTGACCAGAACTTTTGAAGCTCCAAAAAGCACATAAATGCAGCATAAAAGTAATCAATACGACTCCAGTTGTATAACCCGTGACCTCTGAAGAGATTCGGTCCATTTTTGGTGTTTACGGTACGGACACAATCATGATTTCAAGCTTGATTACACTTCCTAGTGTTTGACGCATTTCCAGAGCACTAGATGGCGCTATAGGAAATGTAATGGATCTTGAAATCATGATCGCCATGAAAATTGCTGATGTCAAGATTTATAGTGAAAACGAGTTTCATTTTAGTCTTTTCTCACTGAAACTGATTGTATCGCTTCAAAAGACTATTAAGTGAATTAAACCACTGGAGTCGTATGGATTACTTTTATGCTGCATTTATGTGCTTTTTGGAGCTTCAAAGTTCTGGTCACCATTCACTTGTATTGAATGGACCTACAGAGCTGAAATATTCTTCTTCAAATCATCATTTGTGTTCTGCAGAATGAAGAAAGTCACACATCTGGGGTGGCATTGTGCTTTCCTTTGCTTGTCCCTTAAAGCACCTGAAGTTTTCATCTGTTCCTCACAAAGCTGTCGCACGATCTTAAATGACTTGGAATAGAATTGTTTGTGTTTTTCGGAGCTTGACAGCCCCCGGTCAGTGCATGCTTTTATGGCGTGCATTATGCAATATTTTTCTGTTTTGTTTTTCTCCTGTTTTAACTCTTGTGCTCCACGACAGCCGGGTCGGTTTGCAGCGATTGATTGTTCCTGAAGCATGCAGTCTGCTCGCAGCTGTCCACAAACCATCCCACGAATCTGGCAGCCCTGTGCACGAGCACTGCAGAGGACAACGACAGAGAGAACGAAAGATGACCGTATGACGGCTCTTTTAGTTTGTTTTGGGGTTGATTTGTGTCGAGACCGTATAACTGTGTGACTGTAACACCCGTGTGGATTATTATAGTATGTTAATGACCCACTTTACATAAACAACCACACCGATGACAGGCTCATTAGTGTAATGAGCTGATAGTTGTTCTGGATTATGTCATACAGACGTCAACACTGTGCTCGTGTGTGTGTGTGTGTGTGTGTGTGTGTGTGTGTGTGTGTGTGTGTGTGTGTGTGTGTGTGTGTGTGTGTTTGTGCTCTTAAAGCGTGTACGCCTCCTAGTGGCCACATTTATACAGTTATTTAAATTAACACATACCATCCAAATGACATTTATGATCCAGTATCTGCAGTGTGTGCTGTATCCAAACACACCTATACTGAAATATACCGAAATCTGAAATCTGCGAATGCACGGTTATTATTTAAAAAAAATTACCATAAAAAGTACATGTTTTGTCTTTATAAAAATATTATAATATATTGAATTATTTTACTGTTAATTATACTTATTTGTTTAACATTTTACAATACTAACTTTCAAATTGTGTCCATTGTTATTAAATTAAATTTAATAAATAATTACATTTATTATCATATTGTTAAACATAATATACATTTTTACCGTATCATTTTGTTTACAATGTTTTACCATGAAATTAAATGAATTGTCTTGATGAATACATTATATTATTGTTAAACAATATTTCATTTTTTAATGTTAATTATGCGTTTTATATCTAAAAAAAAAAATATTTTTTACAATATTTAAATTATAGCTATTATCTTGTTAAATATATTATAATATTGTTAAAAAAGAAATAAATAAACTTGCCTTGCCTTAATTATAATATACATTTTTACCACTAATTATAACTTTTTACAGCTAAAAAAATAATTTTTTTTTACAATATTTTCTTTAAAAGTGTGTCTATTCTTTTTAAATGTATTAAATATTGTTAAACATAATTTACATTTTTACATTTAATTATAATTTTTACAGCTAAAATAACTTAATTTTTTACAATATTTTGCCATAAAATTACATAAATTGTCTTGTTAAATATATTATAACATTGTTAAACATAATATCAAGTTTTACTGTTAATTATAATTTACATTTTAACCATTCATTTGAGTTTTTACAGCTGAAAATAATAATTCTTTCAATATTTTCTTTAAAATTGTGTATATTGTCTTTTTTAATTTATTATAAAATTGTTAAACATAATATACATTTCTACTATTAATCATTTTTTACATCTAAAATATATATTTACAATATGTTACCGTAAGATTACATAAACCTTAAAGAGATGGTTTTCATTATGTCATCATTTACTCACCTTTATGTTGTTCCAAACCTGTATGACTTGCTTTCTTCCCTGGAACACAAAAGTTAAATTATAATAATAATAATTATATAAAAATGAATCATATTTTAATCAACGCCCCTAATGGGTCCTGACCCCCTGTTTGAGAATCACTGCTCTGGATTACACATTCAGATCGGCCTTCCTGCCTTCACACGCCCTAAACACGCTCCGGTGACCCGCTCACAGAACGCCCTTCAGTCCGTCATCCATCATCTGCGCTTCATACTCTCATATCCGGTTCTCATCTGTTGCTCTTGGCACGTTCTGGCAGGGAAAACTCTTTTGTGATTTATCAGTCGTCATCTCTTATCGCCTGCTAGCGCTTATATTTAGGCGGGCTTTTATTCTGCCTTCTGTCTTCACAATGAAGACCTCAACAGGACTTCAGGAATGAAAGAAATGTGTTTACAGTGCTGGAACACTGACCTGTGTAGCCTGAGGGTTATCTACCACTCAGGACGGGTGGTGTGACGGTGTATATAGTTCTCGAGTTGATTGACAGGCGATGTCTGTATCTAAAAGGTGATTGGTTCTTTTACCTGTAAGGCGGGACTTCCTTTCTTCATTTGTTGACCGTTGGGCGCTAGAGCGTCTTGTTTGAGCATTCCAATTTCTCCCATTTAAGTGATGTACATATAGGACTGGTTTTGCTGTGGATCTAGATACTCGTCCACCTGTTTCCTCCAGCATCTTCACAAGGTCCTTTGCTGTTGTTCTGGGATTGATTTGCACTTTTCACACAAACTACGTTCATCTCTAGGAGACAGAATGCGTCTCCTTCCTGAGCGGTGTGATGACTGTGTGGTCACATGGTGTTTATACTTGTGTACTATTGATTGTACAGATGAACGTGGCACCTTCAGGGGTTTGGAAATTGCTCCCAAAGATGATCCAGGTACACCTCCAGTTCAGTACATCTATCAGAAGCTAACTGGCTAATTGTCTAGAGGCTTGACATCATTTTCTGGAATGTTCCAAGCTGCTTAAAGACACAGTTAACTTACTGTATGTAAACTTCTGACCCGCTGGAATTGTGATTATAGTCAATTACAAGTGACACAATCGGTCTGTAAACTCGGTCTGAGAAATGACTCATGTCACGCACAAAGTAGATGTCCTAAACGACTCGCCAAAACTATAGTTAGCTAATATTAAATCTGTGGAGGGGCTAAAGAATGAGTTTTAATGACTTAGTGCATGTAAACATCTGTAAATGGGGCTTAAGGTAAAATGTGGTGTAACCGCCCTGAGAATGAAGATCATTTAATACTGAAAAGATTTGCACATGCAAAGTACAATTTGTCAGTTTACTCTGATCTGATTGGTTAAATAACGTGACGGACAGCTGCTTCTTCATATGGCTCAGCAGGGGCGTGGGTAATGTTGGGTCTGAGGAACAGGGTCCTCACTAGAGGGGGCCACGGAAACGCAAAGGTGGAACGTTTATTCTCTGGAACTTGAAATATAACTAAACCTCCCAATAACTTTTAAATTTGAATTAATAACATCCCCAAAACCTGCACATACCTACCTAATTAATTATGCGAACACAACAGCCAATAGCAAGTCCTCCATGCAAAAACAAAACAGGAAGTGTGAAAGGGGTCGTCAGAGTTACCGCTGACCAATTCTCCAATTTATATCGGATTATTAAAAATCTCATGGAAGGTGAGGACAAGCAGTTTGTTTATGTAAATATCATTTAATGTTTACTTTATGTATTGTTTGATATCTTACAGATCCCAACCTTTCATTTCATATTTATATTTATGAATTTGTTGCATTTTGATACATTTCAATTATTTAAAAATATAAGTAATGGATGCTGTGCGTATACACATTTATTTTAGATTTATGCTTTCCAGTATTTTTATTATTATGAATTTCTTAATTTTTAAAATATGGATGACTTTTGTATTTAAGACATAACACATTTGTCCCTGATCTCAATTTTATTATTAATATATTATAATTAATTTAATAATATTTTAAGTTATTTTGGACCATATGTAAATGTGAGTTAGCATGTTATGATTTGCTAAAACTACATGAGAGCAGAAAAGCCTAAATATATATATATACCCTGAAAAATGAATGATCAAGTTGTGTTCACTTAAAGGGACAGTTCACCCGAAATCATTTACTCCCCCTCATGATGTCTCAGGTGTGACTTTCTCTCTTCACACTATCTATCTCTATCACTTTAGAAGACGTTTATACCGACTTTCTGGGATTTTGGGAGCTTCAAAATTCTGGTCACCATTCACTTGCATTTTAAGGACCTTCTGAGCTGCGATATTCTTCTATTTTTCCTCAAATGTGTTCTGCTGAAGACAGAAAGTCAAACACACCTGAAACTTCATGAGGGGGAGTAAATGATGAGAGAATATTCATTTTTGGGTGAACTGTTCCTTTAAAGCAGACCAATTATGCCCCTTTTTACACAATGTAATATAAGTCTCAGGTGTGCCCAGAATCAGTCTGAAGTTTCAGCTCAAAATACCCCAAAATACCGTGTTATAAAAGCCTCTTTTTGGGTGGAATTGTGTGTGTGTCTCTTTAAATGCAAATGAGCTGCTGCTCCCCGCCCCCTTTAGCTGCATTAGCTGTGGAATCAGCTAACAAGCTCATTCCGAAAGGCGTTTTGCAAACATTCACAAAATAAAAAAATGGCAGACTGTGTGTAGATCACTCAGGGGAGGAGCTATGATAATAGGGCGGAGCCCGTCACCAGTCGTGGGTGTGGCCTGATCTAACGTGACGTCACTTTAGAGCAGAAATGAAAAGCGTTCATTTTGACAAACTGTTTTTGATGAATAGAAATATAAGAAAGGCTTTTAACATTGTAGAGTGTTTATGTACACACACATTTATGTACAAACATCATGTACAAGTGCATTTTGCATAATAACTCCCCTTTAATGTGCTTTAAGAGCAGTCTTGTTTGGAAGACACACACATATACAGTGCAATATAAACACACATGGTGTCGTAATGGGGACCTTTCTGTTATAAACATCATTTATTATGAGCATCCAAACTGCACCAAAGATGAGTCAGTTACAGCACAGGAAGTCACTGTTACACTGTTTATCGCACTTGAGCTGAATGTCCTGAAACAATCCTTGAAACCATTTGCTTACCTTTCCTGCAAGGAATCATGGGAAATCAGATGTGAGCGCTCATGTGTTTTTGGAGAGCGGGATGAAGTTGTGAAATTACAGGACTACAGGAGTGTTGGTCACTCATGTTTTTGAGACGTTACAGACAGTAAAGTTGATTTTATATAAAGCTGCACTAGAACAATGTGTCACACAAAAACTCTACAAATAAAAATAATTTGACTTTAATGTTACAATGTTTTTTCTACTTTGGCAATAAAATCTCGATGTTCTCTCTCAAGTGATGGTCAGTGCTGAAGCATTTCACCAATCAGAAATTATCATAATTAATTCTGATTAATAGTAATGAGCAAAAGGATGCTCCCTTGCTCCCTATTTAGTGCATGTCTTAACCTCCAGTGTGCTGTCTGTCTGCACTGGTCTCAGAACAGTTATAGGAGAGCTATAGGATGCTCCCTTGCTCCCTATTTAGTGCATGACTTAACCTCCAGTGTGCTGACTGTCTGCACTGGTCTCGGAACAGTTATAGAAGAGCTATAGGATGCTCCCTTGCTCCCTATTTAGTGCATGACTTAACCTCCAGTGTGCTGTCTGTCTGCACTGGTCTCAGAACAGTTATAGGAGCGCTATAGGATGCTCCCTTGCTCCCTATTTAGTGCATGACTTAACCTCCAGTGTGCTGTCTGTCTGCACTGGTCTCAGAACAGTTATAGGAGAGCTATAGGATGCTCCCTTGCTCCCTATTTAGTGCATGACTTAACCTCCAGTGTGCTGTCTGTCTGCACTGGTCTCAGAACAGTTATAGGAGAGTTATAGGATGCTCCCTTGCTCCCTATTTAGTGCATGACTTAACCTCCAGTGTGCTGACTGTCTGCACTGGTCTCAGAACAGTTATAGGAGAGCTATAGGATTCTCCCTTGCTCCCTATTTAGTGCATGACTTAACCTCCAGTGTGCTGTCTGTCTGCACTGGTCTCAGAACAGTTATAGGAGAGCTATAGGATGCTCCCTTGCTCCCTATTTAGTGCATGACTTAACCTCCAGTGTGCTGTCTGTCTGCACTGGTCTCAGAACAGTTATAGGAGAGTTATAGGATGCTCCCTTGCTCCCTATTTAGTGCATGACTTAACCTCCAGTGTGCTGACTGTCTGCACTGGTCTCAGAACAGTTATAGGAGAGCTATAGGATTCTCCCTTGCTCCCTATTTAGTGCATGACTTAACCTCCAGTGTGCTGTCTGTCTGCACTGGTCTCAGAACAGTTATAGGAGCGCTATAGGATGCTCCCTTGCTCCCTATTTAGTGCATGACTTAACCTCCAGTGTGCTGTCTGTCTGCACTGGTCTCAGAACAGTTTGAAATGCATTTTATTTAATTATAACTCCACATAAAGCCTCTGAAAGACACATTTTGTTCCTCAGTCTGATAATGTACAGTATAAATAGGATTTCAAATAAAAAGCTAATGCTGTTGTCCACTGTAGTGGTCATTGTGTTTAACAGCGTGCCGTTTCACGACTAATCGCTCACATTTTTAAAATGGCATATCTGATGAAACTAGAGACTCTTTTTGACTTTAATGTCAAAACTTAATGAGGTTTCTTAGCAGATAAAGTTTTGTTGCCGTTTCTCCCAAAGACAAACGCCTGAGATCAGGGACGGATTATGACTTGCAAAGGCCCTTGGGCCAATTATATCCAAGGGCCCCCCTCTACCCAAACGTTGTTTAGGGGGGTGGGTGTTATTCGTTGATCATGGCCAAAAGTTGTTGAGGGGGAGGTGGGGGGGATTCACGTGGTCTTAAAGCCCAGGAGAGTCAAGGGCCCCCTGGGGTACTGGCCCCATTGTGCAACACAAATGCATACAGGGCAGCTGCCTGTAGCTCTCTCTCTCTGCCACACTGCCACCTCCAGCCCCTGGTGGACGGAATGCCCCGCCGTGCTCTCGGGAAACAGAAGGGGTCTCCCTCGCCCCTGGCAGCGGTTCTCCTGCTCCAGGCAGTCGCTCCCAGCTCGCCAGTGAGTCGCTCCCCGCTTGCGGTCATCGGTCTTAAACCCCGCTGCGTTTCAGCGGCCGGTAGGCGACTCCTGCGCCCCTGGCAGCGGCCCTGACTGCTCCAGGCGGTCGGTTAGGAGCCCCTTCTCCCCTCGCGGTCAGTCGCAGCTGCTCCGTTGGGGTGGACGGTAGTGGCGAGAACTCTACTACGGCGTATCCCTCCTCCTTCCCGGGCTTCGGCACCAGTGTAAAGGGATCAATGGAAAGGAGGAGGCGAAAACCGGCTTGACGATATAAATAATAGTTTAACGTTAAACTTAAAACACACAAACACACACGACGGACATGTCAGTAAACGATCTCTCTCTCTCCCGCACGATCCTCTGCAGTCGACCTTTATCCCTCACGGGAGGCTTGATTAGCCTAATACGGGACCGGGTGTGTAGGATCACGACCTGGCCCCGCCCTCCGCCCTGCCACAATAATGTATGCCCAAATAAATATGTTTATTTGTATTGCATGTAGCTCTTTTTTATGGTACAGTTTTTTGTGTGGCTGCTAAGACATCGTTATTTCCAACACAAGAACAATAAATTAAATCGATCAACAGGATCAGTTGTTCAGTCAACACTAAAACATTTCATGTACTGTAGATTAGAGCATTTACATACAAATATTATATATGTAAACTACAATTATAAAGCTCGATTGAACTTACTACACAGTCATCTCTTGTAAAATAATTGTATTTTATCTGAAAAACAGCAGCATGACAGTATCATCACCTGAGTGCTGTAATACACGAGCATCCTGTTGTCTAGACCACCCCTCTATCTGCAGTAAGTACATAATCTCAGTATAAGCTCTTCAGGTTCTGTCTAGACTCAATATATGCTGTAGAATAACCATCATTATCTACAGGTCTGAAAACACTTTACAGCTCTTTTTAATACTGTGTTAGTACATAACATAACGATTGTTTACGCTTAACCGGAAGATCCGCCCACATCGCCCGTAAAGCGTCTTGGGAATCAGGAATATTGTGGATTGTTTCCATCAAAGTTGGCAATTTCATTTTGGCGAAAAATCTGAATATCGCAAAAAACTTTTTTTTTAATTAAAGCCACGTTTCCATTCCATGTGTTCAAAAGAACTAAATCATCACTTCCGGGACATTGTAGCCACTGTGACTCTTTTATTCATAATTAATGCACACAACGTCACACAGTTCTGGGAGCACAATGTGTGTGCGTTCCTCCATCTTTATTTATCATGTGCATCTGTAAAGAAAATTCAAAAGTGTCAATAAACCTTTGCTCTGCAAACTCGATGTGGGTTTTGGAATTTTAGGACACTGGTATTTCAGGATGACCAGAGCAACATTTCAGGTGCAATGATTGGTCCACTGGTTTGTCCAGTTATGCAGGAGTAATTAAGTCACATGGCTTTTTTGATCCACATCTTGTATTCATAATAATTTAGGAAATAAAACATTTATTTGGATTTATTTGTGTGTGTGTGTCTCTCTGTGTGTGTTTGTGTGTGTGTTTGTGTGTGTGTGTGAGTGAGAGAGAGAGAGTGTGTGTGTGTGTCTCTGTCTGTGTGTGTCTGTGTGTGTTTGTGTGTGTGTGTCTGTATGTGTGTGTGTGTGTGTGTGAGAGAGTGAGAGAGTGTGTGTGTGTGTGTGTGTGAGAGAGAGAGTGAGAGAGTGTGTGTGTGTGTGTCTGTATGTGTGTGTGTGAGAGAGAGAGAGAGAGTGAGATAGTGTGTGTGTGTGTGTGTGTGTGTGTGTGTGTGTGTGTGTGTGTGTGTGTGTGTGTAGAGAGAGAAAGTGAGAGTGTGTGTGTGTGTGTGAGAGAGAGAGAGAGTGTGAGAGAGTGTGTGTGTGTGTGTGTGTGAGAGAGAGAGAGAGTGAGAGAGTGTGTGTGTGTGTGAGAGAGAGAGAGAGAGAGAGAGAGAGTGTGTGTGTGTGTGTGTGTGTGTGATCTTGGATCTTGCAGATGAAGTTTCAAATGTGTTGTCTTCAGTGTGACAGCTGGTATAGTGATCTACTTTGATTTTGCGTGCGTGCGTGTGTGTGTGTGTGTGTGTGTGTGTTGTGTGTGTGTGTGTGTGTGTGTGTGTTAAATGAGTAAAACACCCCTCTCTACTTCATCTATGATGAAGCGGCTTCACTTTTACATTCCTCAAGATACTCTATGCTTTTTCCACGAGTTCAGACAGAACTATGTGAAGTATTTCTCTCTGTTTGTTTTTGTACAGTATGTGTAGTAATATTCAGATAGTGTCGTTCTGTCTTCTGTATTTCATGCTCTAAACAACATGAAAGACAAGATTGTATTACTCACTGTGTGGCAGGTGCTTCACATGTCTTTGTATTTGGTCCATGATTACTCAAATAAGATCAGATATTTTGAAGCCTCTCTCTTGAACACTCATTATGTTAATCAGAACTATATAACAGTGATTTCCAACCGGGGGTGGCTGTGAAAATAATACAATTTTGTTTTCATTCAACCTTTAAAACTAAATGTAAGATAATAGGGATTAGGGTCGGTTAAAAGTATACTTTTTTGGATTTTTCGTGATATGCTTTTGCACGATCACAATATCAATTCTTAAAATCCCAAGATCAATCTTTTACACTATGTAAAGTTCAACACTGAGATCCTTTAACTGCACGCTGAGAGTAAAAGTTTTGTTAGACCCCTTTTGTGTAATGTGTGTCCAAAGTATGGTGGCCACCCATCCCGTAAAATATGGGTCCAGTATCAAATCGCTACATTTCTACATCAGACCCTGGTTTGAGGACAAAAACATTCATACTGTACTACACTACACTATACCATACCGTACTACACTATACTATACCATACCATACTACACTATACTATACCATACCGTACTACACTACACTATACCATACCATACTACACTATACTATACCATACCGTACTACACTATACTATACCATACCATACTACACTATACCAGACCATACTGAACAATATTACACTATACTATACCATACTGTTCAACACTATACCAGACCATACTGAACAATACTACACTATACTATACCAGACTGAACAATATTACACTATACTATACCATACTGTTCAACACTATACCAGACCATACTGAACACTACTACACTATACTATACCAGACTGAACAATATTACACTATACTATACCATACTGTTCAACACTATACCAGACCATACTGAACAATACTATACTATACTATACTATACTATACCAGACTGAACAATATTACACTATACTATACCATACTGTTCTACACTATACCAGACCATACTGAACAATACTATACTATACTATACCATACTGTTCTACATAATACCAGACCATACTGAACTATACCGCACTATACTATACCATACTGTTCTACACTATACCAGACCATACTGAACACTACTACACTATACTATACCATACCGTACTACACTATACCAGACCATACTGAACAATACTACACTATACTATACCAGACTGAACAATATTACACTATACTATACCATACTGTTCTACACTATACCAGACCATACTGAACACTACTACACTATACTATACCAGACTGAACAATACTATACTATACTATACCAGACTGAACAATATTACACTATACTATACCATACTGTTCTACACTATACCAGACCATACTGAACAATACTATACTATACTATACCATACTGTTCTACATAATACCAGACCATACTGAACTATACCGCACTATACTATACCATACTGTTCTACACTATACCAGACCATACTGAACACTACTACACTATACTATACCATACCGTACTACACTATACCAGACCATACTGAACAATATTACACTATACTATACCATACTGTTCAACACTATACCAGACCATACTGAACAATACTACACTATACTATACCAGACTGAACAATACTATACTATACTATACCAGACTGAACAATATTACACTATACTATACCATACTGTTCTACACTATACCAGACCATACTGAACAATACTACACTATACTATACCAGACTGAACAATACTATACTATACTATACCAGACTGAACAATACTACACTATACCATACTGAACAATACTACACTATACTATACCAGACTGAACAATACTATACTATACTATACCAGACTGAACAATACTACACTATACCATACTGAACAATACTACACTATACTATACCAGACTGAACAATACTATACTATACTATACCAGACTGAACAATACTACACTATACCATACTGAACAATACTATACTATACTATACCAGACTGAACAATACTATACTATACCATACTGAACAATACTACACTATACTATACCAGACTGAACAATATTACACTATACTATACCATACTGTTCAACACTATACCAGACCATACTGAACAATACTACACTATACTATACCATACTGAACAATATTACACTATACTATACCATACTGTTCAACACTATACCAGACCATACTGAACAGTACTATACTATACCATACTGAACAATACTACACTATACTATACCAGACTGAACAATATTACACTATACTATACCATACTGTTCAACACTATACCAGACCATACTGAACAATACTACACTATACTATACCAGACTGAACAATACTATACTATACTATACCAGACTGAACAATACTACACTATACTATACCATACTGTACTACACTATACCAGACTGAACAATACTATACTATACTATACCAGACTGAACAATATTACACTATACTATACCATACTGTTCTACACTATACCAGACCATACTGAACAATACTACACTATACCATACTGAACAATACTATACTATACCATACTGAACAATACTACACTATACTATACCATACCGAACAATACTACACTATACTATACCATACTGTTCTACACTATACCAGACCATACTGAACAATACTACACTATACTCTACCATACTGAACAATACTACACTATACTATACCAGACTGAACAATATTACACTATACTATACCATACTGTTCTACACTATACCAGACCATACTGAACAATACAACACTATACTATACCATACTGAACAATACTACACTATACTATACCATACTGTTCTACACTATACCAGACCATACTGAACAATACTACACTATACCATACTGAACAATACTATACTATACTATACCATACTGAACAATACTACACTATACTATACCATACTGTTCTACACTATACCAGACCATACTGAACAATACTACACTATACTATACCATACTGAACAATACTACACTATACTATACCAGACTGAACAATATTACACTATACTATACCATACTGTTCTACACTATACCAGACCATACTGAACAATACAACACTATACTATACCATACTGAACAATACTACACTATACTATACCATACTGTTCTACACTATACCAGACCATACTGAACAATACTACACTATACCATACTGAACAATACTATACTATACCATACTGAACAATACTACACTATACTATACCATACTGTTCTACACTATACCAGACCATACTGAACAATACTACACTATACTATACCATACTGTTCTACACTATACCAGACCATACTGAACAATACTACACTATACTATACCATACCGAACAATACTACACTATACTATACCATACTGAACAATACTACACTATACTATACCAGACTGAACAATATAACACTATACTATACCATACTGTTCTACACTATACCAGACCATACTGAACAATACTACACTATACTATACCATACCGAACAATACTACACTATACTATACCATACTGAACAATACTACACTATACTATACCATACCGAACAATACCGTACTATACTATACCATACTGAACAATACTACACTATACTATACCATACCGAACAATACTACACTATACTATACCAGACTGAACAATACTACACTATACTATACCATATTGTTCTACACAATAACAGACCATACTGAACAATACTACACTATACTATACCATACTGTACTACACAAATCCAGACCATACTGAACAATACTACACTATACTATACCATACTGTTCTACATAATACCAGACCATACTGAACTATACCACACTATACTATACCATACTGTACTACACTATACCAGACCATACTGAACTATACTACACTATACTATACCATACTGTACAACACTATACCAGACCATACTGAACTATACCACACTATACTATACCATACTGTACTACACTATACCAGACCATACTGGACTATGCCACACTATACTATACCATACTGTACTACACTATACCAGACCATACTGAACTATACTACACTATACTATACCATACTGTACTACACTATACCAGACCATACTGAACTATACTACACCATACTATACCATACTGTACTACACTATACCAGACCATACTGAATTATACTACACTATACTATACCATACTGTACGACACTATACTATACCATACTGTACTACACTATTCCAGACCATACTGAACTATATTACACCATACTATACAACACTATACCAGACCATACTGAACTATACCACACTATACTATACCATACTGTACTACACTATACCAGACCATACTGAACTATACTACACTATACTCTACCATACTGTACTACACTATACCAGACCATACTGTACTACAATATACCAGACCATACTGAACTATACTACACTATACTATACCATACTGTACAACACTATACCAGACCATACTGAACTATACCACACAATACTACACCATACTTTACTACACTATACCAGACCATACTGAACTATACCACACTATACTATACCATACTGTACGACACTATACTATACCATACTGTACTACACTTAACAGAACTTTACTATATTATACTACACTATACCAGACCATAATGAACTATACTACACTATACCATACTGTACTAAGCTATACAGAACTTTACTATATTATACCATACTATACAGTACTATATTATACTACACTATACTATACCATACTATACTACACTATACAGAACTTTACTATATTATACCATACTATATAGTACTATATTATACTACACTATACTATACCATACTGTACTACACTATACAGAACTTTACTATATTATACTACACCATACTATACCATACTTTACAACACTATACCAGACCATACTTAACTATACTACACTATACTGTACTTTACTATGTTATACAATACTATACAGTACTATATTATACTGCACTATACTTTACCATACTACACTATACCAAACCATACTGAACTATACTACACTACACTATACAGTACTATATTATGCTATACCATACTGTAGTTTATTATATTGTACTATACTATACTAAACTACACTGTACTTTATTATATTATACCATACTGTACTATACTACACTATACTGTACTTTATTATATTATACCATACTGTACTATACTACACTACACTGTACTTTATTATACCATACTGCACTTTATTATATTATACCATACTATACTACACTACACTGTACTTTATTATATTATAACATACTATACTGCATTATGCTGTACATTATTATACTATACTACACTATACTGTACTTTATTTGTATTATACAATAATGTATTATACTATACCAGAGTATACTAAACAATACTGTACTTTATTATACCATACTGTACTATACTACACTATACTGCACTATTATATTATACAATACTATACTATACAACACTATACTGTACTTTATTATACCAGACCATACTGAACTATACTACACTATACTGTAATTTAGTATACCATACTATACTATACTACACTGCGCTAATATATTATACCATACTATGCTATACTGTGCTTTATTATATTATACCATACTAAACTGTACTACACTATACTGTACTTCATTATATTATACCATGCATTACTATATTATACTACTCTATACTTTACTATACCATACTGAACTATACTATACTACATTATACTGTTTTTTATTATATTATAACATACTGTACTATACTACACTATACTGCACTTTATTATATTATACTATACTGTACTATACTATGCCAGACCATACTGAACTATACTATACTACACTATAATGTACTTTATTGTACCACACTGTAATATACTACGCTATACTGCACTTTATTATTTTGTACCATACTGTACTATATTATACCAGACCATACTATACTATACTACACTATACTGCACTATTATACCATACTATACTTCACTATACTGTACTTTATTATACCATACTATACTACACTATACTTTATTATATTATACCATATGCTAACTCTACTATACTATACCAATTACCAAAAGCAACCTTTTTACATATCTAAAAAAGTTTTTGTTTAAGTGTTTTGTTTTTCTTCTTTGTTAAGTCTAGCTTTTTTTGTTTTTGTTTGAACAAACCCCAAACCTGAAATATTAAACTTCATTTTGATCTGGACTTGAATGATTCTCAAATTATACAGCTTGTTGAGAAGAGGTGTGATATTAAGTGATCAAACTTTTTTGTTTGCTTTGTAAAAATGTTTCACAAAATCTCACGTATCATAGAGATTTGAGGGTGTGGACTTTTCAGACTTGGGCTAGTAAGCAAAGACTCACAGGTAGTAACCACCAGGAACCCCTAGCGACCGTTTAGAACATCTTAGCAATCACATAGCAACATGCACTGTAGAAAACTGTTTTAGTGAATATTGGCAATGTTATCAGGCCAACTCCAACATCATACAGTGAGTTTCAAACGGCCCAGAAGATCTCGTGTTTTCTTCTGAAATGTAATTAATGAACTACGTCTCTCTTAGAAGCTGTCCCCAAAATGATTGAGCTGACTTCTAGGAATATTTTTCAGCCAATTTGTGTCTAAGGTTAGAAACACACACACTGTTATGGAGCAGGTTGTTGGAGGATGTGCAGTAGATAGTCGTGTTTAAATGGCCAGAGGCATTGCATGCTAGAACATTGAGCTGCCCCTGCAGTTCTCCTCTCGTCTCCTCTGATCTCTCGTTGTCTCCTCTCTGTCCCCTCTGGCCACAGATCTCTTTTAAAGCTCCTGTTTCACCTCCTCCTGTGTCTCACCTTTGCTTTGAATCTCGTCTGTCTGTCACTCTATAATCAAACAGCTCATCTGCTTCACAAAGCAGACAGGAAATATATGCTGTCGTTCTGTGCTGCTCCTTTAAATCTGTATTTAAAATACTACAATTGGTCAATTTACCAAACTTGCATGATGTATTTCCCATCTTTGTCATCCTCTTTACGTCTGATCCTACTGTCACATTTTCCCTCCTTCAGTCCATCATTTCATTCATGTTCTGAGATCCTCTGCCGTCAGATGTAGACGCTGAATCATCGTCACTGTACCAACTCACATCAGACGGTGGGCTGAAGGGGGCGTGCCGTTAATCAGTCTGAATTATCCACATCATGAGAGGTCAGTCAAGACCGCACACGCCACCGATGAGTCCATTCAGATCAGTGTGAGCGCTCGCAACTCATATTGCGGAGGAGAGATGAAGGGAATGTGTGGAATATCACCTGAGGCTCTCAAATAAGTCAAAGCCCGACTGACTCACCACATTAAAGCAGATTAAACTAGTCCAGACAGATCTGATTAACTCACTCACAGACGAACACCAGATTAACCAGCGGAGACTCATTCATGCATTCACACACATGAATCACTTCAGGTCCAGAGATCTGATGCATCTTCAGTCTGTTGCTCTGTTACAGTCTGTCTGTCATCCTTTCTGTCTGTCTGTCATCCTTTCTGTCTTTCATCCTTTCTGTCTGTCTGTCATCCTTTCTGTCTGTCTGTCATCCTTTCTGTCTTTCATCCTTTCTGTCTGTCTGTCATCCTTTCTTTCTGTCTGTCATCCTTTCTTTCTGTCTGTCATCCTTTCTGTCTGTCATCCTTTCTGTCTGTCTGTCATCCTTTCTGTCTTTCATCCTTTCTATCTGTCTGTCATCCTTTCTATCTTTCATCCTTTCTGTCTGTCTGTCATCCTTTCTTTCTGTCTGTCATCCTTTCTGTCTGTCATCCTTTCTTTCTGTCTGTCATCCTTTCTGTCTGTCATCCTTTCTGTCTGTCTGTCATCCTTTCTGTCTTTCATCCTTTCTATCTGTCTGTCATCCTTTCTGTCTTTCATCCTTTCTGTCTGTCTGTCATCCTTTCTGTCTTTCATCCTTTCTGTCTGTCTGTCATCCTTTCTGTCTGTCTGTCATCCTTTCTGTCTTTCATCCTTTCTGTCTGTCTGTCATCCTTTCTTTCTGTCTGTCATCCTTTCTTTCTGTCTGTCATCCTTTCTGTCTGTCATCCTTTCTGTCTGTCTGTCATCCTTTCTGTCTTTCATCCTTTCTATCTGTCTGTCATCCTTTCTATCTTTCATCCTTTCTGTCTGTCTGTCATCCTTTCTGTCTTTCATCCTTTCTGTCTGTCTGTCATCCTTTCTGTCTTTCATCCTTTCTGTCTGTCTGTCATCCTTTCTTTCTGTCTGTCATCCTTTCTGTCTTTCATCCTTTCTGTCTGTCTGTCATCCTTTCTATCTTTCATCCTTTCTGTCTGTCTGTCATCCTTTCTTTCTGTCTGTCATCCTTTCTATCTGTCTGTCATCCTTTCTGTCTGTCATCCTTTCTGTCTTTCATCCTTTCTGTCTGTCTGTCATCCTTTCTGTCTTTCATCCTTTCTGTCTGTCTGTCATCCTTTCTTTCTGTCTGTCATTTTGTCGGTCTTTCATCCTTTCTGTCTGTCTGTCATCCTTTCTGTCTGTCATCCTTTCTATCTTTCATCCTTTCTGTCTGTCTGTCATCCTTTCTTTCTGTCTGTCATCCTTTCTATCTGTCTGTCATCCTTTCTGTCTTTCATCCTTTCTGTCTGTCTGTCATCCTTTCTGTCTTTCATCCTTTCTGTCTGTCTGTCATCCTTTCTTTCTGTCTGTCATCCTTTCTATCTGTCTGTCATCCTTTCTGTCTTTCATCCTTTCTGTCTGTCTGTCATCCTTTCTTTCTGTCTGTCATCCTTTCTTTCTGTCTGTCATCCTTTCTTTCTGTCTGTCATCCTTTCTATCTTTCATCCTTTCTGTCTGTCTGTCATCCTTTCTGTCTGTCTGTCATCCTTTCTTTCTGTCTGTCATCCTTTCTATCTTTCATCCTTTCTGTCTGTCTGTCATCCTTTCTTTCTGTCTGTCATTTTGTCGGTCTTTCATCCTTTCTGTCTGTCTGTCATCCTTTCTGTCTGTCATCCTTTCTGTCTTTCATCCTTTCTGTCTGTCTGTCATCCTTTCTATCTGTCTGTCATCCTTTCTGTCTGTCTGTCATCCTTTCTATCTGTCTGTCATCCTTTCTGTCTGTCTGTCATCCTTTCTGTCTGTCATCCTTTCTGTCTGTCTGTCATCCTTTCTATCTGTCTGTCATCCTTTCTGTCTGTCTGTCATCCTTTCTGTCTTTCATCCTTTCTATCTGTCTGTCATCCTTTCTGTCTGTCATCCTTTCTGTCTTTCATCCTTTCTGTCTGTCTGTCATCCTTTCTGTCTTTCATCCTTTCTGTCTGTCTGTCATCCTTTCTTTCTGTCTGTCATCCTTTCTGTCTGTCTGTCATCCTTTCTGTCTGTCTGTCATCCTTTCTATCTGTCTGTCATCCTTTCTGTCTGTCTGTCATCCTTTCTGTCTTTCATCCTTTCTGTCTGTCTGTCATCCTTTCTATCTGTCTGTCATCCTTTCTGTCTGTCTGTCATCCTTTCTGTCTGTCATCCTTTCTGTCTTTCATCCTTTCTGTCTGTCTGTCATCCTTTCTGTCTGTCTGTCATCCTTTCTGTCTGTCTGTCATCCTTTCTATCTGTCTGTCATCCTTTCTGTCTGTCTGTCATCCTTTCTGTTTGTCATCCTTTCTGTCTGTCTGTCATCCTTTCTATCTGTCTGTCATCCTTTCTGTCTGTCATCCTTTCTATCTTTCATCCTTTCTTCCTGTCTGTCATTTTGTCGGTCTGTCTTTTATTCTTTGTATTTTCTTGGTTTGTTAGATTATTTTTTTACTTTCTTTTGTTCAGAAGTCTTTCTCTTCATTATTGTAATGTCTCATATTCTATTGTTCTTGAATATTCTCTTGTGAGTGTCTGTAAATTATATTATCCTTTGCTTTTGCATATTAATAAAGTAATTAAACATGTGACGAATGCTTATTCTGCCTGTGAAATCTGTTGAGCGTTGTGTTGTGGACCGTATTGCCCGAGGGAGTGCTTCTGTATGTTTTCATAACCTTGTGAATAACATGAATATCTGGCACCTGTGCTGCTAAACTCTGTCCAGTTGCCAAAATACACACACACACGTAGAGCTACACACACAATCTGAGTGTGTTTCTACTTTTGAACACTTTAAATTAAACGGTGTAATTTCTGTGCTTTTGAGGATTACGGTACCATTTTTATGGTAGAGTTGAGTGAGTATTGACGCTATCACACCTGGAGTCGTGAGTTTGAATCCAGTCAGGTCTCCTTAGCAAACAAATTGGCCCGGTTGCTAGGGAGGGTAGAGTCACATGGGGTAACCAAATTGGCCTGGTTGCTAGGGAGGGTAGAGTCACATGGGGTAACCAAATTGGCTTGGTTGCTAGGGAAGGTAGAGTCACATGGGGTAACCAAATTGGTCCGGTTGCTAGGGAGGGTAGAGTCACATGGGGTAACCAAATTGGCCTGGTTGCTAGGGAGGGTAGAGTCACATGGGGTAACCAAATTGGCCTGGTTTCTAGGGAGGGTAGAGTCACATGGGGTAACCAAATTGGCCTGGTTGCTAGGGAGGGTAGAGTCACATGGGGTAACCAAATTGGCTCGGTTGCTAGGGAAGGTAGAGTCACATGGGGTAACCAAATTGGTCCGGTTGCTAGGGAGGGTAGAGTCACATGGGGTAACCAAATTGGTCCGGTTGCTAGGGAGGGTAGAGTCACATGGGGTAACCAAATTGGCCCGGTTGCTAGGGAGGGTAGAGTCACATGGGGTAACCAAATTGGCTTGGTTGCTAGGGAGGGTAGAGTCACATGGGGTAACCTCCTCATGGTCGCTATAATGTGGTTCTCGCTCTCGGTGGGCGTGTGGTGAGTTGTGTGTGGATGCTGCAGAGAATAGCGTGAAGCCTCCACATGCGCTACGTCTCCATGGTAACGCACTCAAGTCACGTGATAAGATGCGCGGATTGACGGTCTCAGACGTGGAGGCAACTGAGATTCGTCCTCCGCCACCCGGATTGAGGCGAGTCACTACGACACCATGAGGACTCGGAGCGCATTGGGAATTGGGCGTTCCAGATTGGGGAGAAATAAAATTGGGGGAACATAAATAAAAGGGTCATTGATAAAGATGTAGGTGATAAAAATTTGAAATATTTTGAAAATCTAATTTAAATCACATGTTAAAGTTCATAGATTCAATTTAATCTTGGTGTCCAATTTGTTTTCAGAAATGTTATCAAAAATTTTAGAGCATTTTCTACAAACGCCATTTCATAAAAACAGTCAAAAAAATCTGATAAATAAAATAAATAAATAAAAAACAGGACTTCTCTCTGTTTTATGGTTTTTGTCAACAAAAACAACAAAATGGCAAAGTTTTATTTATTTATTTATTTTTTATAATATTTTATTAGATCTGGAGAAACAAATACGCCTAGTGTTACATCATTGACCCACAATCTAATAACTGTTTAATACAATTAATAATGCTATTCTATTTATTTTTTAATTAATTGAATGAAATCTTAAAACAGGGATGCCCAATAACGTCGATCGCAAAGGCAATGCTGGTAGATCGCACACAATTTAAATGTACTTTCGTTAAATTTTAATAAAAATAAATATAATGTCTTTCCTTCTTTTAGTTTCTGTCTGACTTGCACTTGACCAGTAAATATTGAGCAGTCAAACCTAGTTGTCATGGCAACTGAATAAACAAAACATGGCCTGGTCAATATTTACTGGTAAATGCCCTGACTATTGTAATCTATTGTGCTGTAGGTGTTTTGGGTTTAGTGTTAAAACTGAATGATATCAACATTGAACATTATTATATATTTGTTTATTAATTAGAAGATGAATTCCATGTAGGGATACATGCAGTAGTCCCAACAAGCATTTTCTTATTTTAAATGAAACTGTGTTTTTTTAGTTGGTAGATCTTATAGAGTTGCTCATTTAAAAGTAGATCATCACACAATAAAGTGTGTGCACCCCGTCTTAAAATGTAAATGTGTGTATGTATATATATATATATTATAATTTCTTTTTTAATTTGTTATGTAATATGCAGTTATTGGATTGCATTCAGCAAAACTAATAATGTTTATCTTCTACATCTTGTGTAATGAACATTCAGTGAGTATTTTACAGTTCTTGGGTATGAACAAAAATATGAACTGCTCCGACTGTGTTTTTGATTCATTCGGTTGCGCTGTTGATTCAGTCCAGAGTATTTTAGTACGGTGTTTCATCCGGGTCTGTGTAAGTGTGCACAATACAGAACCGTTAACAGAACCAATACTCGTGAAAGATGGATTCAGGATTGGAGGATGAACTGGCACTTAGTTCTTGACACTAGGCGTCAGTTGGCATTGAAACGAAGTGATGGGTCACAAGTTCAAATCCCTCGAGTGCCTTGTGATCTTACCCCTAGCGTGAGGCACTTAACCCTTAGCTGACCTTTACTAATAAATCTGCTCTGTTCAAGTGAAGCGTGTGTATGTCAATAGGCCGTCCTGCCCCCGTGCCAACATTATGCCATCAGGAGTTCAGGTTTTCAACTGGTTTTGCTTATGGACATCAAGTGGCGACCCAACATAGATTTAAAATTGTATATCTTGCAAAAGTGCACTGAATGGGTCATATTTTGGGGGTTGTTCAGAACAGATGGTGACCGACTGACTTAAACAAAAGCTTGTTAACTGGCTGTGTTGGCATCAGTTCTTCTTAGTCCATATAAAGCTTCATTTGCATCTAAGATATTAGTGCATCAGAGATTCCTGCTCCTGGAACGTTCCCTGTTAGTTCCCGTCCATGGCATTAATGAGTTTTCTTAAGTCGATGACATGTACTTTGTTAATGAGATTTCCAAATGAACCGTGAATGGGCATGAATAGAAGCCCAGTGAGTCATATGCTCTACTTTAATATCCATATTGTTCTGCCAACTCGCCAGAAAGGGAGTCCAAACGGAGCAAACCCTCTCGGGTTCAGTTTCAAAGCAAGCTTTTGTGTTTGGGTTATTCCGTTTTTCCATGAGAAACATTCTCTAGTTAGAGATTTATTTTCTCTCCTTTGTATCTCTTCTTTCTTTGGTACACTTTTCTTTTGTGGTTTGCCAGCACAGGTGAAGTGGCTTTTCTGAAACACTTTCTGGCACAGCTCTGGTTTTATTTGATGTTTTGCTTCTATAGTTCAGCTGCATTACAAAACCTCAGTGAGCTGCCTAACTAGACAGCATTTTAGGCACCCTAGGTGTGCATCCAGAACGTAGTTAGCAGCAATGACATACTTCATTTTTGCATGTGTCGTTTTGACTCATGCATTGATGATATGTTGGTGTCGCTCATGAACGATTCTTGGACTGGCCATTTGGAGCTCCGGCCATTTTTCCGGTGGGCCGCTGAGTAATTTGGGCCGGCCCTGAGCAAGTACTGGCCCGTCCTACAGGCCATATAGGTGGCCGCCCTAGGCTCAAACACGAGCGAGAATTCAGTAAACGTATTAAGGTCAAGTCATTTTTATTTGTATAGTGCTTTTCACAACACACATCATTTTAAAAGAGCACAAAACTCCATTAGATGTTGCAGGCAGAGATCAGTGAGGTGCATCACAGTTCAACCAGCTGGTCATTTCAGTGAGGTCCATCTTAAGTCCAAGGTTCAGGCAGTGGCATATGAAGTATCCCATGTCTTATGGTTGGAGTTGGCATCAGTTCATCCTCTGAAGTCCATCATAATAGACTGAAGTGATGTCTGGCTAGCAATGGCTACATTTAGTCATCAACACTCAGCAACACGTAGCAGTGGAGTCCAACACCAAGCAGCAACGGAGATGGATCTGGCCGGTTGCAGAGTTATAGATCATGATAGATGTTTCTGGTTCCAGCAGACCCAACTAAAGCAGCCCAATTGTGTGTTAGAGGATAAATTAGGTGCATGTCTGGATAAATAGAGGAATCTTTAGTCTAGACTTAAACTGAGGGAGTGTGTCTGAGTCCCGAACAGTGTTTGGGAGACTATTCCATAGTTTAGGAGCCAAATATGAAAAGGATCTTCCTCCTTTAGTGGATTTTGATATTCTAGGAACTATTAACAGGGCAGAATGTTGTGATCGTAATGAATGTGATGGAATATAGCGTGGTAGAAGATCACTTAAGTACTGCGGAGCTAGAGCATTCAAAGCTTTCTATGTAGTTACAGAATATTATAATTAATACAGAATTTAACAGGTAACAATGTAACGATGATAAAATGGGGCTAATATGATCATATTTCTTGGTTCTCGTCAGCACTCTGGCTGCTGCATTTTGAACCAATTGAAGTTTATTTATTGATCTTGCTGGACATCCTCCCAGTAATGCATTACAATAATCTAGTCTTGAGGTCATGAACGCATGAATTAGTTCTTCGGCATCAGCAACAGAGAGCATGTGCCTTAATTTAGCAATATTTCTTAGGTGGAAGAATGCTGTTCTACAAACATTTGTAATTTGATTTTCAAAAGGACAGATTTGTATCAAATATAACACCTAAGTTCTTTGCTGTTGAACATGATGTAACAGAATATCCATCGAGAGCCAAATTATATTTTAGCGGCTTATTTTTAGAGGTTTTTGGTCCAATAATTAGAACCTCTGTTTTGTCAGAATTGAGTAAAAGGAAATTTCTGGCCATCCAATCTTTTATTTTATTGATACGTGCTGCTAATTTTGATAATTGTGAAATCTCATCAGGTTTTGAAGAAATATAAAGTTGTGTATCGTCAGCATAGCAGTGGAAACTTATTCCATGATTCCTGATAATATCTCCCAGGGGAAGCATATACATGGAGAAAAGCAGAGGCCCTAAAACTGATCCCTGTGGCACTCCATATTTTACTTTTGTTTGGTTTGACAATTCCTCATTTACATAGACAAAGTGGTAGCGGTCTGCTAAATATGACCTAAACCATGCTAATGCCACTCCACAAATTCCAACATAATTCTCCAGCCTATTCAAGAGAATGTCGTGATCTATCGTGTCGAATGCAGCACTAAGATCTAAAAGCACTAGAAGAGAAATGCAGCCGCGATCAGATGATAAGCGTTATTTGTAACTCTGATAAGTGCAGTCTCTCTACTGTGATGAGGCCTAAATCCTGACAGAAATTCTTCATATATACTATTTCTCTGTAGAAATGAACATATTTGGGAGGACACTACCTTTTCTAGTATTTTCGACATAAACGGGAGATTTGAAATCGGTCTATAATTAGCCAGTTCTCCAGGATTAAGTTGAGGCTTCTTAATTAGCGGTTTGATAATTGCCATTTTAAAGTTTCTTTGGACATGTCCTAAGCATAGCGAGGAGTTAATGATATTAAGAAGAGGTTCTGATATTACAGGAGATACCTCTTTTAAGAGCTTAGCTGGTATTGGGTCTAACAAACATGTTGTGGCTTTTGATGTTTCGATAAGTTTTGTTAGCTCTTCATGACCTATGATAGCGAAGGATTGAAGTTGCATGTGAGGAAATTTATTAGACACTGTTTTCTGAGGTGCGATGACAGATGATTGCATAATTCTTATTTAAATTTTATCTGTAAAGAAATTCATGAAGTCATTATTCTTGAGCTGTGACGTAATATCTGGTTCTGTTGAGGCTTTATTCCTAACCAATTTATCCACAGTACTGAATAAACATCTTGTATTGTTGTGGTTATTTTCTGAGTTTGCTATAATATGCTGAGTATCTGTAATCTGTATCTGTAGCTACAGACACTATCCTTCCATGCACCGTGAAATACTTCTAATTTTGTATTCTTCCAGAGCTGCTCTCTTGAGAGTATGAGTGTGATCATTGTACCATGGTGCAGGGCTTATTTCTTAAATTTTCTTTAATCGAAGTGGGGCAACAACATCAAGGGTGCTAGAGAAGACTATATAAAAAAAATTGTTATTACATCAAGTTCTTCTAGACTTTTTGGTTTACTGAGTATATGAGACAAATTTGGAAGACTAATAGTGAAGCTATCTTTAGTGTTCGAAAGAATAGTTCTACCTGAACGATAGTGTGGTGTAGATTGAGTAACATTAGCTGATTGCAGCATGCAAGAGACGAGGTAATGATCCGAGATGTCATCGCAGAATCTGCTGCAGAATTTATATATTATGAACATCAACTCCATATGACAGAATTAAATCTAGCGTATGATTATGGCGATGAGTTGGTCCTGTTACATTTTGTCTGACTCCAAGAGAGTTGAGAATATCGATAAATGCTAATCCCAATGTATCATTTTCATTATCTATGTGAATGTTGAAGTCACCAACAATTAAGGCTCTATCTACAGTAACTACAAGATCTGATAGAAAAATAGCAAATTCACCAAGGAAGTCAGAATAAAGCCCGGGTGATCTATACACTGTAGCAAGGACAAAAGACGACAGAGATTTTTTATTTATATCTGACGGTGTCACATTAAGCATTATTAGTTCAAAAGACTTACATTTATATCCTG
>NC_068279.1:375000-392500 GCF_025860055.1 Xyrauchen texanus | reverse complement strand
TCCCCTCAGGACATGATGTTTCTCACTCACAGAGGAAGTGACATTTTATAAGTGATGGTCGCCCACAGCGGACCGCCCGTTTCATGTTTCACAAAGGGTCAGAGGTCAAACTCGATCCTGCTTTCTGCTCTTGATCACCTGAGGCAAAGGTGGTCTCCGTGAGGTCCGTTGCCCTGTGAGCGAAACTGCACGTCTCTTTCAGATGTGATTATTAGAATAAAAATGGTGTTTAAAGTTTAGTGCTAAACATTCAAACATATACAACTATTGAGTGTAAGGAGACTGAGAGGTCTCCGCAGAGCGATTTAGGTTTCCACGGCAACAACAACATTTCTGATTGGTTGATCTGACTGTTATGGGTCGTGCAGTTTTCACCAGGAATCCGGCAATTTAAAACCCTTTTTTTAAAGAAGTTGAAACACAATGACTTTCATTGCATCGATTAAAAATTATTCAAAAATTGTAAATTGTAAAATAATTTCATGACTTAAAATGTGAAGGGGTGCAACAACTTAAGCATTCATTTTTAAGCATATTTTTGAAGGAATATATTTTTTCACTTCACACAATCTGTTTTATAGTTTTCTTGTCACATGACAGTAAACAGTAAAGCCCCAGAAATAAAACATCAAAAGGACTTTAAACATGATATCTGCATCAGGTACATTCAGGTCATTGTTTTGTGTTAATGGCATTTGAATGTATTTTGAAAGGTTTGTTTTGGCCTGGCTGCTGTCACGAGTGCCGGTTTGGCACATTGGCATCGATTCAGCTGCGTTCGTGAATGTTTTGAGAAGAAACTCAAACCCTGTAGCTGTGACTCCCGAGCGTGACTGCTGTGCTTTCGTCTCTTTGATCTGCGTCCAACTGCAAAATGGAAAAAGAATAGACGCTGAGACACCAGGACTGATTATACACAAAGTTCCTGCTGGAGACCGTGCGGTTGCTTCTAGTGAGGTTGCCGTTGGCACGCAGTGTGAGAGCTTTTGCCCCAGTAGTATTGTGGTGTCTTCAAACACGGTAACAGAAAGATCTCAGAGTGTTTCACACGTGATATACAGCGACCAAAACATCAGACATCAACTGCACGGTTGCTGCTTCCAGATCTGCCAAAGTTACGTTAGACTTCATTTATAAGGTTGTCAACTTGCATATCTGGAAATTATTTCGCAATAGTTCATTTTTGATACATTTGAGGGAGGGATGCACTGATGTAGCCTATCCATGATAAACTAAGATGAGTAAGGAGCAAAATATCGGTATCAGAATTTAGTCTTGCTAGAGTCGGTATAAACATTCACCCACACACACCAATGATGGCAGAGCTGCATGTAAGGTGCTAGTCTGCCATTGGGAGCAACTTGGTGTTCAGTGTCTTGCCCAAGGACACTTCGGCATGTGGAGTCATGCGGGCCGGGAATCAAACCACCAACCCTGAGATTAGTAACCGACCCGCTCTACCACCTGAGCCACAGCCGCCCCTAAAGTAACGGCGTTTATTGCATTCACATGAGCACACACTGTAAGTGGTAAACAGCTTGAAACTCCAGAGATACAAGATACATATTTTTCTTCAATTAAAGCTTTATTCAGACAAAGTTTAATTTTATACTGAGTAACCGTTTGTGACAATAAGGATGAGGGTGTGGATGCCCGGTGACTATGCATGCCCGGCCACCAATCGGGCTAATCAGCCGAGGAGAGTGATAAATGTGGCGGGATGTGGCAGTTTGAGAGAGAGAGAGAGCCACAAGCAGCTGCCGTGTGTGCGTTTGTGTTATTAAATAATACTTGGACTGATCAGCCAGTTCCCGCCTCCTCATTTCCCATTTTAACCTTGTGGCATTGGTGCCAAAACCTGGGAGTCCTGGGTCGAGGAGTCCTCGCTACTGCCGTCCGCCCAAAGCAGCAGTCGTGGCCGTCTGCCTGGGGACGGAGGAGTCGCTGCCGGCTGCCATCCACGAGGGGAGGAGGGGGTCACTGCCGGCCACCATCCGCGAGGGGAGGAGGGGCTCACTGCCGGCCACCATCCGCGAGGGGAGGAGGGGCTCACTGCCGGTCACCATCCGCGAGGGGAGGAGGAGCTCACTGCCGTCCGCTTGGAGCGGTGGAGCCGCTGCCAGGGGCAGAGGGGCTCCCTAACGGCTGCCAGACGGCAAAGGGGCATTCCATCCGCCAGGGGTCGGAGGACTTGCTCCCGGTACACCCGGGAAGGAGCAGCAGTCCTCAACCAGAGGGTGGAGGGAGTGATCGAGGACCAGGCGACGGTGTGTCTGGTACGTTTTTTCTCTCTCTTTTCTCACTGTCGCTCTCCTCTTTATTTATCCCTTTTTTTTATCCCAGCTCTAGAGAGGCAGAGTAAAGCCTGCCGGCATTCCCCACTCCCAGGGGTTCCCTGGTCTGAGACAAAGGAGGGAGGAGTGTGACGGGGAGGAGGAGGGCAGGGCAGACCCCAATCTGGCTAATCAGCCGAGGAGAGGGATAAATGCAGCGGGATGCGGCAGTTCGAGAGAGAGAGACACACGCAGCTGCCGTGTGTGCGTTTGTGTTATTAAACATTACTTGGACTGATCAGCCGGTTCCCGCCTCCTCCTTTCCCATTTTAACCTTGTTACACCGTTCTAATAAAAAATTGAAAACGTTAATATCAGAGAAAAACATCCGTACTGTAGAAGCAAAAGTGAAAACATGATGCATTAACCACACATTCACATTCACTCTTCATATATCTACAGTTCAGTATATTCAAGCTTTAATGTGCATCTACATTCATTTACTGTTAATAAAAACTCATATGGAAGAGCTCTTCTGAGAAGAGGAAATAAAGAAGATTAGATGAATTTACAGAAGCTCTTTCAAGATGTGGAGATTGACCTTCATATGCCAGCAGGAAATGAGTTCTCTGGTCTGGTCATATAGTTGTGTCGTCTCTCCGCCTCTTCTTGAGTAGATCATTGAGGAGGATACAGATGTATATACTGTTTACAGACAACGGCTGGCCAACAAACTGGCACACAAGTCCACAAGAGGGCGCAAGACATATATGTAAACCAAACAGCACAGCGTTACATTGTTAACGTGACACAATTGCGATTTTCCTGACACAGTATTTTGACCTCCTGAGACACGAGCGTGACTTCTGTGTGAATTTTAATTTCCCTTTTTGATTGGTAACTAGTAACCCCTAATAAACATGCAAAAAACATGCTTTTCTAGGCACTCAAAGTGCTTAACAGGTATACGGGGAACCTCCTCATCCACCACTAGTGTGCAGCATCCCCCTGGATGATTGACAGCAGCCATAGCGCACCTGAACGCCCACCACACACCAGCTATTGATGGAGAGGAGAGAGTAGAGTGATGTAGCCAATGCAGGGATGGAGATTATTAAGGGGCCAATGAGGGAAATTTGGCCAGGACACCAGAGATACACCCCTACTCTTTTACGAGAAGTACACTGGGATTTGTAATGACCACAGAGAGTCAGGACCTCAGTTTAACGTCTCATCTGAAAGACGGTGCGTTTTTACAGTATAGTGTCCCCGTTACTATACTGGGGTATCAGGACCCACACAGACTTGAGGGTGAACACCACTTACTGGCCTCCCTAATACCACTTCCAGCAGCAACCTTAATTTCCCCAGGAGGTGTCCCATCCAGGTACTGACCAGACTCAACCCTGCTTAGATATAGTCAAGAGCTGCAGAGTGATGTGGCTAGCTGCATAGAGAGATATAGGATGCTTCCTAGCTCCCTATTTAGTGTATGACTTAACCTCCAGTGTGCTGTCTGTCTGCACTGGTCTCAGAACAGTTATTGAAGAGCTATAGGATGCTCCCTTGCTCCCTATTTAGTCATGACTTAACCTCCAGTGTGCTGTCTGTCTGCACTGGTCTCAGAACAGTTATAGAAGAGCTATAGGATGCTCCCTTGCTCCCTATTTAGTGCATGACTTAACCTCCAGTGTGCTGTCTGTCTGCACTGGTCTCAGAACAGTTATAGGAGAGCTATAGGATGCTCCTTTGCTCCCTATTTAGTGCATGACTTAACCTCCAGTGTGCTGTCTGTCTGCACTGGTCTCAGAACAGTTATAGGAGAGCTATAGGATGCTCCTTTGCTCCCTATTTAGTGCATGACTTAACCTCCAGTGTGCTGTCTGTCTGCACTGGTCTCAGAACAGTTATTGAAGAGCTATAGGATGCTCCCTTGCTCCCTATTTAGTGCATGACTTAACCTCCAGTGTGCTGTCTGTCTGCACTGGTCTCAGAACAGTTATAGAAGAGCTATAGGATGCCCTTGCTCCCTATTTAGTGCATGACTTAACCTCCAGTGTGCTGTCTGTCTGCACTGGTCTCAGAACAGTTATAGAAGAGCTATAGGATGCTCCCTTGCTCCCTATTTAGTGCATGACTTAACCTCCAGTGTGCTGTCTGTCTGCACTGGTCTCAGAACAGTTATAGAAGAGCTATAGGATGCTCCCTTGCTCCCTATTTAGTGCATGACTTAACCTCCAGTGTGCTGTCTGTCTGCACTGGTCTCAGAAAAGTTATAGGAGAGCTATAGGATGCTCCTTTGCTCCCTATTTAGTGCATGACTTAACCTCCAGTGTGCTGTCTGTCTTCACTGGTCTCAGAACAGTTATAGAGAGATATAGGATGCTCCCTTGCTCCCTATTTAGTGCATGACTTAACCTCCAGTGTGCTGTCTGTCTACACTGGTCTCAGAACAGTTATAGGAGAGCTATAGGATGCTCCCTTGCTCCCTATTTAGTGTATGACTTAACCTCCAGTATGCTGTCTGTCTGCACTGGTCTCAGAACAGTTATAGGAGAGCTATAGGATGCTCCCTTGCTCCCTATTTAGTGCATGACTTAACCTCCAGTATGCTGTCTGTCTGCACTGGTCTCAGAACAGTTATAGGAGAGCTATAGGATGCTCCCTTGCTCCCTATTTAGTGCATGACTTATCCTCCAGTATGCTGTCTGTCTGCACTGGTCTCAGAACAGTTATAGGAGAGCTATAGGATGCTCCCTTGCTCCCTATTTAGTGCATGACTTAACCTCCAGTATGCTGTCTGTCTGCACTGGTCTCAGAACAGTTTGAAATGCAGCTTATTTTCATCATAACTCCATATAAAACTGATTATTTAAAGCGGCACATCAACTGAAACTTGAGATGCACCTCTTTACAACCAGACAGGTTTCAGTCTAAAAACTTAACATGGTTTCTTACCAGAGGCACTTTTGTTGGCACTGCGCCTGTTGGAGCGCTTCCTGGAAATCGACATGATGCTGTTGTGTCTCGATGTGTCTCACAAGTGTGGACGTTATATTTTGGCTTCTCTATACACAACGTACAATTTAAATGAATTTAAACCAACTGAATACTGTTCGCAAGACATTTAAGGGTTAAACTTCTGCCGCACGCATCACGTGACGTATGATACACCGTAGCTTGGTCATCGGCCACTCCTCCACCCTTTAGCGGACGACAGCCACGCCTCCCCAGACAGGAATGCCCCGGCGTGTTTTTGGTGGACGGTAGGGGTCTCCCCCGCCCCTGGCAGTGGTAACCACTCCAGGCGGTTAGTTGGGAGCCCCTCTTCCCCTCGCGGTCGGCGGCCGTTCTTCCACTTACAGGCGGCCGTTCTCCGGCGGATGGACGCGGCTGCTCCATTGGGGTGGATGGTAGCGGCAAGAACTCCACTACGCCGCATCCCTCCTCCTTCCCGGGATTCAACACACACAGGTGTCGGACAGCTGCCCTTAAATCTCTCTCTGTCGCACTGTCGTCTTCAGTCGACCTTTATCCCTCTCTGAGGCTTGATTAGCCTGATTAGGGGCCGGGTGTCCGGAATCACGACCCGGCTTTTATTGTGGTTTTATGGCACTTTTATGTCCTTAATGCCGCTTGACAGTCCGGAGTCAATATTCACTTTATGACATTTTATGGCAAAAAGACGTAATGATCTTCAAAGCATATATATATATAGATATAGATATTTCTATTCCACAGAAAAATGGAAGTCATTGGGGGGTGTCCAATCCACCTTTTGTGTCCATGAATGATTTCCTATTTGCTCACCAAAGACAATTTGAATGGCATTTAGCGCTCGTTGTGTGTTCATTTACCAGAATGATCAGCTTTAAAGCTGCTGACATAATTTAAGAGTTTATTTTGATGGCTACACCAAAGAGAGAAGAGAGTGGTGGTGTGGGCGGAGGAGGGTGGCCCGCTGTGTTTATGTGTTCGATGGTTCCGAGCCAGGAGGATGACTCAAGACCCTTCGCCTCTTCTGTAATTATGTCAAAAATACACTTTAAAGTGGAATAATGTGGAGCTGCGGCTGCGGAGGGGACTGTGAGGCTGATGACTTTCCCCTCCGCCTATGATGGGGTTTCGGAACGCTGGCCAGTGACGCCCGTGACACAAATGAAGATGGAGAGATCCTGTTATTTTTTCTTTGTACACTTATACTGTTTTTCTGCCCATGTTCGGCCATCCGCTGGTGAATGGGTGGTGCTGTGTCTCGTGTTTCCAGCGAGGTGGCACCAGCCTGTGAAAGTGGAAGCTCTCATGAAATCACTGTGTGCGCACGCACACACCCAAACACACTCCTGTTTACCTTAATCTCTTTTGGAATGTTACTGATATAATGAAGACATTCGAAACATCTGACCCTCGTAGAGAGACCGTACGCTCATACATCCTAGTGCGATAGAAACAGGTGTGAAGATTGATACTGTAAGGAAGAACTCATTCTGTTCTCCTGCGGTGCGATGCTGTTTTTCTTCTGAATTTTGTTGTCGAGATAGCCTGAGTCAGAGAGAGAGAGAGAGGGAAGGGGAGGATGAGGGGGGATCAGTGACTTCAAAGCCTGGCGGCAGCATTCCGACATTCAATACTGTTTACACTGAGACTGCATTCCTGTCGCTCAATTCTCCATGCTGTTCTGGAAGGATCTCATCTCTCTCTCATATTCCTCCACATGTCCCCTCATATCATCTGATAGTTTCCTCATAATATCCAATAGCACATGAGAACATTTCCATCATAAAGCCACTTTACAAATAACACGTCAAGAACAGGATGTGAGCTCTCTTAGAAATGAGGGTCCCAAAAGGGGTTTATAGGCTGTTGTTAAAGACTGTAACATTTTACACATGCATGGATTTACTTGGGAGACACTTTTATCCAAATGCTTTGAAGGTTTACATTAGATCAGTTTATGTGATCCCTGGAAATCAAACCCATGTCTACGAAGTTCTACAGTATATAATGCCTTAGGAGAACCTATTCAGTCATATTTGATGGAGTCTTTCATAAGTTCTATATGATGTCATAGGAGAACCTTTTAAGTTCCAACTTCTATATGATGTCATAGTAAATGGTCTGCACTTATATAGCGCTTTTTTAACCTTAGAGGTTACCAAAGCACTTTAAACTGTTTCCCAATCACCCATTCACACACACACACACTCGTACACCAATGGTGGCAGAGCTGCCATGCAAGGTGCTAGCCTGCCATTGGGAGCAATTTGGGGTTCAGTGTCTTGCCCAAGGACACTTTGGCATGTGGAGTTGTGTGGGCCGGGAATCAAACCACCAACCCTGCGATTGGCAGCTGACCCGCCAATCGCAGGGTTGGCAGGTCAGGGTCTACCAACTGAGCCACAGCCGCCCCTTAGACGCCCCTATAGTAGAACCTTTTAAGTTCCAACTTCTATATGATGTCATAGGAGAACCTTTTAAGTTCTATATAATGGAGAAGTCTCCCATAAGTTGTATATTATGTCATAGTAGAACATTTTAAGTACCAACTTCTATATGATGTCATAGGAGAAACCTTTAAGTTCCAACTTCTATATGATGTCATAGGAGAAACCTTTAAGTTCCAACTTCTATATGATGTCATAGGAGAAACCTTTAAGTTCCAACTTCTATATGATGTCATAGGAGAACCTTTTAACTTCTATATGATTTCATGGGAAAAACGTTTAAAATATATTTGATAGACTGAATCTCCCATAAATTCTATATGATGCTATAAGAGAAATATTTAACTTCTGTATGATGCCATAGGATAACCTTTTAAGTTCTAAATTCTAAGTAGGCCCTTTTCCATGTCAGGTACTAAAGTCTGTTTTAGGTACTTTAACCCAAAAGTATTATTTTTCTTCATTTTTGCACATGTGGAACTATAGCCGTTTAGAGGGACTTTAGAGGGACTTTTTAGCTCCTACTCTGGGTTTAGGTACTTCTACCCCACAAGTGGGAATGTGGGAGATGCTGCAGTCTGTGACTGGTCACACGTCTATGACGCACAAAGCAATGAGAAACGTCTTGTGGGGTTTGCCGTTCCTCTTAAGAGTTCTTATCTAGAAAATACTAAAGGAAAGGACTGGGACTGTATGTGGGAAGGTGCATTATTATGATGTCATAGGAGCCCCGTTTACATTCTGTATGATGTCATAGGAGCCCCGTTTACGTTCTTTATGATGTCATAGGAGAAACTTTTTTCTACACGGTGTTTGTCACTGTATGCTTCAAGACAGAAAACGAGGCTTTTCACAGTTTAAAGGCAGTTGTCCAGTTTAGCTGATAATTATCCGGTTGTTTAAGCATCAGTAATTGATTTGTTCTCAGAGGTCAGATGGTTGCCATGGAGTCTGTTTGTGTGAATGAGCCATGCATGCACTCCAAAATAAACCAAAAATAAAACAGCTGTGCCTTGATGTGGCAGCTTGGATGGGCTCGTGTGTGCGGATGGAGTTTACGGTGACTCTGAGAATGCTGTGTTTGATTACGGGCTTCGGTCACATGGAGTCCCGGGAGATCTGTTGCACTCCATCATTACTGGAGAAAGATGTTTCATGACAGCTCGTACTTTTATTTCTCTGTGTACTGTATCAAGTATTGCACAGAACAAAAGACAACAGAGATTACAGTGTTCATCCTAATGCATGGATTGAAGATTAGAAATCTGAAGTTCCTCCAATTATGTATAATATCCATATATAATGTAAATCTAATGGTATTGTGAAATGTGTTGATCAGTGATGTTTAGATCAGTGTCAGATTTGAGCCATTTTGGTTTCTGACGTAGCCTATATAATGCTAACAAATTGATTGAGAACACAAACACTGAACGTATTAATCAGTATAAAATGGTGTTTGCCCTCGCAGCGCCCTCTGCTGGATGACTTCCCCAACCCTCAGTAGTGACGGCACTATTAAGGACTCTTGTGTCTTCCCCGTGTGTTCCACCGCAGCTGTAATTCTCTGATTCGTTCAACAGCTTTCTATCAGCTTTATAATGCGAGAAGCTCGTAAACGTTGTGTGGATTTGTGCAGGTGAAGTTGCCCAGACTCTATCGGCCTCATTATTGTGATGTCTCCTCGTCTTCTCTTCTTGGAAACCGCCACAATACCTTCTAATCCCGCTCATTGAGTCAGCAGACAATCCGACTCTGCCGCTGTCATTATGCCAGGCTCATTATGGTGTGGGTTTCCTGCATCTCAATGGGAGCCGGAGCGAGACAGCTGTAATCTGAGCTCACTGCTGTTGTGACAGTACTATAGCTCTAATACCCTCACCAACCATCACACAACTGAGTTTTCCAGACTCCGTGTCACTCTTGTTCTCTTCTCAACTGGTGGGTCGCAGGTTTGCTCTGATTGGGACAGCAGGGAAAAATACGATGCTAAACGCAAGTTTTAAAATGCAACTAAATAATCGTGCATAGGTCGAAGACTTATCATCTTTTTAAGACTTCAAGAAGTAGAATTAAGAATGCGTTTTTCATGCTAGTATATTGAAATACTGTATTTCCTATTGAAACAGGAAGCTGGGGTGGGAAATATCAATGAACTCGTTCTTTTCAGTTTGTTTTACAGCCGTTATTTAACATCACAGACAAGAATCAATTGGTGGTAATTATAGGGAGGGACAGTCTCATTCTAAAGAGCATGTGTAGTGCATAAAGTCATTAATATATTAGTACGTTAGATTATAAAGACTGTGTTTAAATAACATGTATCTTCTATAGGGGTTAATGACATAGTGCTCATTTTTGTTTAATTTTCTTTTGTTCAGGGTCTATTCGAAAATACAAGTTATTCGAAAATACATGAAAATGCAATTCACACAAAACAGTTATTTGAAAACAACTCTATGATGAACAGGTTCTTATTCAATTTCAAGTTCAAAGTCATTTATATATTTTTTCTGGGCTTGAGGGTTAAAAAAATGCCAATATATTAGTTGGGAATAAACTTTGATTGTTTTATTATTTATTAAATAATAAGCAATGAAACAATTTTGTTCTACAATTTTATAAAAAATTTCAATATATGCTCAAAAATGTATAACATTTTTAAACAATAATATCTATAATTTGTTTAACAGATTTGAATATATATATATATAATGTATATATATTGCATATAATGTTTTGTTCGAGTCCACCATAGTCGAGTCCAAGTCGAGTCCCTGTCTTTAAACAATCGAGTCTGAGTTGTCCTAGTCTTTAAACAACAGTCCGAGTCGAGTCCCTGTCTTTAAACAATAGAGTCCGAGTCGAGTCCCTGTCTTTAAACAATCGAGTCCAAGTCAAGTCCCTGTCTTTAAACCATCGAGTCCGACTCGAGTCCCTGTCTTTAAACAGTTGAGTCCGAGTTGATTCCCTGTCTTTAAACAATCGCGTCTGAGTCGAGCGAGTCCCTGTCTTTAAACCATCGAGTCCGACTCGAGTCCCTGTCTTTAAACAATCGAGTCCGAGTTGAGTCCTAGTCTTTAAACAACAGTCCGAGTCGAGTCCCTGTCTTTAAACAATAGAGTCCGAGTCGAGTCCCTGTCTTTAAACCATCGAGTCCGACTCGAGTCCCTGTCTTTAAACAGTTGAGTCCGAGTTGATTCCCTGTCTTTAAACAATCGCGTCTGAGTCGAGCGAGTCCCTGTCTTTAAACCATCGAGTCCGACTCGAGTCCCTGTCTTTAAACAATCGAGTCCGAGTTGAGTCCTAGTCTTTAAACAACAGAGTCCGAGTCGAGTCCCTGTCTTTAAACAATCACGTCTGAGTCGAGCGAGTCCCTGTCTTTAAACAATCGAGTCCGAGTTGAGTCCTAGTCTTTAAACAATCGAGTCCGATTCGAGTCCCTGTCTTTAAACAATCGAGTCCAAGTCAAGTCCCTGTCTTTAAACAATCGAGTCCGAGTTGAGTCCTAGTCTTTAAACAATCAAGTCCAAGTCAAGTCCCTGTCTTTAAACCATCGAGTCCGACTCGAGTCCCTGTCTTTAAACAGTCGAGTCCGAGTCAAGTCCCTGTCTTTAAACAAACGAGTCCGAGTTGAGTCCTAGTCTTTAAACAACAGAGTCCGAGTCGAGTCCCTGTCTTTAAACAATCGCGTCTGAGTCGAGCGAGTCCCTGTCTTTAAACAATTGAGTCCGAGTTGAGTCCTAGTCTTTAAACAACAGTCCAAGTCGAGTCCCTGTCTTTAAACAATAGAGTCCGAGTCGAGTCCCTGTCTTTAAACAATCGAGTCCACGTCAAGTCCCTGTCTTTAAACCATCGAGTCCGACTCGAGTCCCTGGCTTTAAACAATCGAGTCCGAGTTGAGTCCTAGTCTTTAAACAACAGAGTCCGAGTCGAGTCTCTGTCTTTAAACAATCACGTCTGAGTCGAGCGAGTCCCTGTATTTAAACAATCGAGTCCGAGTTCAGTCCTAGTCTTTAAACAATCGAGTCCGAGTCGAGTCCCTGTCTTTAAACAATCGAGTCCAAGTCAAGTCCCTGTCTTTAAACAATCGAGTCTGAGTTGTCCTAGTCTTTAAACAACAGTCCGAGTCAAGACCCTGTCTTTAAACAATCGAGTCCGAGTTGAGTCCTAGTCTTTAAACAACAGTCCGAGTCGAGTCCCTGTCTTTAAACAATAGAGTCCGAGTTGAGTCCCTGTCTTTAAACAATCGAGTCCAAGTCAAGTCCCTGTCTTTAAACCATCGAGTCCGACTCGAGTCCCTGTCTTTAAACAGTTGAGTCCGAGTCGATTCCCTGTCTTTAAACAATCACGTCTGAGTCGAGCGAGTCCCTGTCTTTAAACCATCGAGTCCGAGTTGAGTCCTAGTCTTTAAACAACAGAGTCCGAGTCGAGTCCCTGTCTTTAAACAATCATGTCTGAGTCGAGCGAGTCCCTGTCTTTAAACAATCGAGTCCGAGTTGAGTCCTAGTCTTTAAACAATCGAGTCCGATTCGAGTCCCTGTCTTTAAACAATCGAGTCCAAGTCAAGTCCCTGTCTTTAAACAATCGAGTCCAAGTCAAGTCCCTGTCTTTAAACAATCAAGTCCAAGTCAAGTCCCTGTCTTTAAACCATCGAGTCCGACTCGAGTCCCTGTCTTTAAACAGTCGAGTCCGAGTCAAGTCCCTGTCTTTAAACAATCGAGTCCGAGTTGAGTCCTAGTCTTTAAACAACAGAGTCCGAGTCGAGTCCCTGTCTTTAAACAATCGCGTCTGAGTCGAGCGAGTCCCTGTCTTTAAACAGTCGAGTCCGAGTTGAGTCCTAGTCTTTAAACAACAGTCCAAGTCGAGTCCCTGTCTTTAAACAATAGAGTCCGAGTCGAGTCCCTGTCTTTAAACAATAGAGTCCGAGTCGAGTCCCTGTCTTTAAACAATCGAGTCCGAGTTGAGTCCTAGTCTTTAAACAATCAAGTCCAAGTCAAGTCCCTGTCTTTAAACCATCGAGTCCGAGTCGATTCCCTGTCTTTAAACAATCGAGTCCGAGTCAAGTCCCTGTCTTTAAACAATCGAGTCCGAGTCGATTCCCTGTCTTTAAACAATCGAGTCCGAGTCAAGTCCCTGTCTTTAAACAATCGAGTCCGAGTTGAGTCCTAGTCTTTAAACAACAGAGTCCAAGTCGAGTCCCTGTCTTTAAACAATCGCGTCTGAGTCGAGCGAGTCCCTGTCTTTAAACAATCGAGTTCGAGTTGAGTCCTAGTCTTTAACCTCTTCCCAATCCTGTAAAATTAGCCTAAAACGCCTAATCAAGGCATACCCAAAGTAAATTTAAAGCTGTTCTTGAACCGTTTGGAGTACATGCATGGTTTTGGTCACATTTGAAAGGGGACACTCTGAAGTTTTTTCTCCAGCAGTCAGAATTACTGTAAGTGCTACTGATTTTGAGTAATAGAAGTTTGAACACAATGAAATAGAATTTTCTTTTTCCTGCCTGAAATTTTTTTTGCATACAGATGCCTGCAGATGACTATAACTTGTAGCTATTAGCTTGAGAACACAATGGGATCACAGCATGAATCCTTACCTAGTCCAGGTTCAAATGTTATAACAATATCATAAAAAATGAATATTTTACACATGTTTTTCTAAGGGTACACCCAGGCAGTTTTACAAAAGTGCCTTTTGGATACTCCAAAAGGTCACTTTGGAAACCTAGGACAAAAAGGCTGCAACTTTTGAACGCTTCAACGTACAGTCATAATTGTGGGCTCTAATGAAAGATGACACTTAGAGCTATCATATTCCATATCCAGATCCACTATTAGTTTTGTTGACACAGAGTAACTGATGCATAAACACATTAGAGTGCCTTTTCCCTTCTTGAAACTAAATGTTGTGCATATAAAAGAGTCAAAACTAGTGCTATGGTGGACAATTTGTTTATATAAAAAATACACAACAAACTATTTACATTAATTTTTACATAAAGTATTTACAAACCATTATAAAATTGTACATGTTTCTAGCAACATGCCAGTCATTGTAGCAGTCACATTTGTGTACAAAGCACATAGGCACAACACAGGAGAGTACTTCACTGGTGTCTTTGCATGACACTGCCTGCACTTCAGACGACCAGCGGTGCAAGATTTGGTGATGTGCAACAGCCTGTGATGTGCTCTTCGTGGAGCAGGAGATACGGGTCTGGCTGTGGATTGAGACCCCAACTCTGCCATGCTCCTCAGCAAGGGTCTCTCTGAAAGCCCTCCTCTCTTGATGAGGTGCTGTCCTGCTGCTCCACTTTATGTGGCCGCTTGCTGAGTGGGGGATAATAAATAAATGTAATTTACAAAGCTAGACACAACTTCTCCATCTTTTCTGTATTCTATATATATATATATATATATATATATATATATATATATATTAGTTTTTCTTTTCGAGTGTGTAAAAATGTATTATTGTATGTATATTTACTGTAAATACTGTATACTTTGCCAATGTACTATGGAACAAAGAGATGGGCCTACACCTCCCCCATGAATTCAGCACTGTAACAAATAGATGGCCCTACACCTCCCCCACCTCCCCGCGATTGTAACAAATAGACTCTCAAACACAACATATATTCTTATTTTCAACTTATATTTATTGATTTATTTACTATATATATATATATATATATATATATATATATATATATATATATATATATATATATTTTACAGTAAATATACAAAACATCTATATAGCATGTCAATAGATCTGAAACAAACAATGAACTAAAAACACGCACAAACGGTTCAAACACTCACTGAGGAAACACAGGACAAAGGGTAATTACAAAATGTGTATTCATTATTCAAACTAAAGCTTATTTATGTGGAATATACAGTAATATATGTTATAAACACAAGAAAACACTTACTTGTCCAGAGCCGTGTCTCATCTCTCCATCTGCCTCTGAATCATCTGTATTGTTTTCAGAAATTTCATCTCCAAACTCAGAATTTTGACAATGAATGCCTTCTTATATCACATCCTGGGGTGAAAATCCTGTTTTTCAGGTCCGTTTCACCATATTTAAATCGCCAAATGTGTAAACAGTTCCAAAGCAGCTCTGCATGCATTTACGCACGGAGGCGCACAGCAGGGGTAAACTCGAGGAAACTTTATGCACAGGAATAACAGAGCCGTCATCTAATAGTTCCACTAAAGCCGCATATCACTGTTTTCAGAATTTCATTGGCTATACGATGCGCCAGTCATTTCCACTCTTCAATGTAATTGGTTTGATCAGTAAACAAAGGAAAGTGGGTATGCCCTTACACTCGACACAGATGGTGGTTGGGTATTGAAGGCTGTGGACAGGACATGGAAGCTCCTATTGGGTCAAATGAGGTGTCAATCGAAAGGCCAGAGTGCGTGCTTCCATTTTGATACCGGATATAGGAAATGTTTACATCTGAACTGAAGTTATTATCGATAATATGTGAAAGATTAGGCACAGCTGCCAGGTGCTTTGAAATGATGCAACAAGAGTCTGTGGATATTTATTGATGTAATACTGTGATTTGGACTAAACATTTTACTTGATTTGATCATTTGGACATTTGACAATGAAACAACACCGTTTTTGTCGGGAAGTTATGGCTCAGTGTACAACTATGAGGCATCATAGGTGAGTTGCCTAAATTTTGTTATTGGTTGTTTATATGTTGGTGGTCTGACAAAGATATAGATTGTACCTGCTGTTGTGATTGTATCTTAAAATGGTTTATATCAATAGAAAATCAAGAAATGTAGCTTTCCAAAGATATGTGGCATGTGTACCAATGTAACACACAGCTGTTTTGTTTATCGCATACTTTTATTTTGTACATTTAAGGGCCCGTCCGCGGGCCTAGATTTCCATGGTGTTAAACAATCGAGTCCGATTCGAGTCCCTGTCTTTAAACAATCGAGTCCGAGTTGAGTCCCTGTCTTTAAACAGTCGAGTCCGAGTTGAGTCCCTGTTTTTAAACAATCGAGTCCGAGTTGAGTCCTAGTCTTTAAACAACAGAGTCCGAGTCGAGTCCCTGTCTTTAAACAATCGCGTCTGAGTCGAGCAAGTCCCTGTCTTTAAACAATCGAGTCCGAGTTGAGTCCTAGTCTTTAAACAATCGAGTCCAAGTCAAGTCCCTGTCTTTAAACCATCGAGTCCGACTCGAGTCCCTGTCTTTAAACAGTTGAGTCCGAGTCAAGTCCCTGTCTTTAAACAATCGAGTCTGAGTTGAGTCCTAATCTTTAAACAACAGAGTCCGAGTCGAGTCCCTGTCTTTAAACAATCGCGTCTGAGTCGAGCGAGTCCCTGTCTTTAAACAATCGAGTCCGAGTTGAGTCCTAGTCTTTAAACAATCGAGTCCGAGTCGAGTCCCTGTCTTTAAACAATGGAGTCCGAGTCGAGTCCCTGTCTTTAAACAGTGGAGTCCGAGTTGAGTCCCTGTCTTTAAACAATCGAGTCCGAGTTGAGTCCTAGTCTTTAAACAATCAAGTCCAATTCGAGTCCCTGTCTTTAAACAATCGAGTCCGAGTCGAGTCCCTGTCTTTAAACAATCGAGTCTGAGTTGAGTCCCTGTCTTTAAACAATCGAGTCCGAGTCGAGTCCCTGTCTTTAAACAATCGAGTCCGAGTCAAGTCCGAGTCGAGTCCCTGTCTTTAAACCATAGAGTCCAATTCGAGTCCCTGTCTTTAAACAATCGAGTCCGAGTTGAGTCCCTGTCTTTAAACAATCGAGTCTGAGTTGAGTCCCTGACTTTAAACAATCGAGTCCGAGTCGAGTCCCTGTCTTTAAACAATCGAGTCCGAGTTGAGTCCCTGTCTTTAAACAATCGAGTCCGAGTCGAGTCCCTGTCTTTAAACAATCGAGTCCAAGTCAAGTCCCTGTCTTTAAACAGTCGAGTCCAAGTCAAGTCCCTGTCTTTAAACAATCGAGTCCAAGTCAAGTCCCTGTCTTTAAACAATCGAGTTAGGGACAGGGAGAGGGACCCAGATTGTGGAGAATCACTACGCCACCACGAGGACTTAAACGTGCTTTAGGAATTGATTGGTGAGATCACAACTTTGGGACAAAGTCTAAATAATTTTCACATGATGAATATTGAAATGGTTTGTGTTTAGATGATCGTAGTTTTAAACATGCAATAATTCGTATTTTTTATCATGTATTTGCATAGTTTAATATTGAAAATCTGGGACAAGACCAAACCAAAAAATGTATTAGTTTTAATAAAACTCCGCCCCTAGGGCATGAAAGTGCCCAAAGTGGTTTACATTGTTTCACTTGTGAAATGTCACTGGTTGAGCTTTGATGATGATTACATTTCACCATAAATAGAATTCAAAGCACAAATGTGTGTTCCAGTGACACACTTATAATGGAAGTCAATGGGGTTTAATCTGTAAACATTAAAATACTGTTTCACAAGTATAGACACAAGACATAAACAATATGTGTGTAAACATGATTTACTGTCATTAAATCACTTATAAACCACTGTGTGAAGATATAGACAATTATACAACTCGTGTTGCCATGACAATATAATGTCAACAAACCCTAAAATTACAATTTAAATAACTTTACAGCTCAAATAATGCACAAGTTTTAACAGAAGAATGAATGTAAGTGCTTTTATAAAATCATAAGCGTCACATTTCTGACTTTAAACCCAATTTAAATATGAAATTGATTTATAGATAAATACATTCTTCATCTTTCTCTGTAAAGAC